>NW_025227994.1:0-2444 GCF_018294505.1 Triticum aestivum
GGTGGTGGGCAGGAGGCCCGCATACCCAGCCCAACAGCGCCGGGTCCTAGCCATATGGGGGAGGGGCGCGGGCTGGAGGCCCGCCGTGTCCTCTCGCCGCGGGACAGGCCCGGGCAGCACAGTCAGGAGCACGGGCAGGAGGCCCGCAAATCTTCCTCTCCGACGTTGCCTCCACGCCGCGTTGATGATCTAGGTGTCGGGGAACGCAGTAATTTCAAAAAAAATCCTATGATCACGCAAGATCTATCTAGGTGATGCACAACAACGAGAGGGGAGAGTGTGTCCACATACCCTCGTAGACCGAAAGCGGAAGCGTTATGACAACGCGGTTGATGTAGTCATACGTCTTGACGATCCGACGGGTCCAAGTACCGAACGTACGACACATCCGCGTTTACCACACGTTCAGCTCGATGACGTCCCTCGTACTCTTGATACAGTTGAGGCCGAGGGTGAGATCGTCAGCATGATGGCGTGGCGACGGTGATGATGATGCTACCGGCACAGGGCTTCGCCTAAGCTCCGCAATGGTATGATCGAGGTGTGTAACTGTGGAGGGGACACCGCACGCGGCTAAAAGATCAACTTGTGTTGTCTGTTGTGCTATTGGGGTGCCCCCTGACCACGTATATAAAGGAGGGAGGGAGAGAGGAGGCCGGCCAGGTTTGGGCGCGCCAGGGGGGAGTCCTACTTGGACTCCTAATCCTAGTAGGATTCGCCCCCCCTTTTCCTTTCTTCCACCGGAGGGAAAGGTAAGGGAGAGAGAGGGGGAAGGAAAGAGGGGGCCCGGCCCCCTCCCCTAGTCCAATTCGGTTTGGGCAAGGGGAGGGGCGCCCCTCTCACGTGGCCCTTTCTCCTCTCCTCCAATAAGGCCCACTAGGCCCAATACTTCTCCCGGGGGCTTCCGGTAACCTCCCGGTACTCCGGAAAAATGCCCGAACCACACAGAACCATTCCGATGTCCAAATGCATCCTTCCAATATATGAATCTTTACCTCTCGACCATTTCGAGACTCCTCGTCATGTCCGTGATCTCATCCAGGACTCAGAACAAACTTTTGTCATCAAAACACATAACTCATAATACAAATCGTCATCGAATGTTAAGGGTGCGGACCCTACGGGTTCGAGAACTATGCAGACATGACTGAGACATATCTCCGGTCAATAACCAATAGCGGAACCTGGATGTTCATATTGGCTCCCGCATATACTACGAAGATCTTTATCGATCAAACCGCATAACAACATACGTTGTTCCCTTTGTCATTGGTATGGTACTTGCCCGAGATTCGATCGTCGGTATCATCATACCTAGTTCAATCTCGTTAACGGCAAGTCTCTTTACTCATTTCGTAATACTTCATCCCACAACTAACTCATTAGTCACAATTCTTGCAAGGCTTATAGTGATGAGTATTACCGAGAGGGCCCAGAGATACCTCTCTGAAACATGGAGTGACAAATCCTAATCTTGATCTATGGCAACCAAACAAACACCTTCGGAGACACCTGTAGAGCACCTTTATAATCACCCTTTTACGTTGTGACATTTGGTAGCACACAAAGTGTTCCTCCGGTATTCAGGAGTTGCATAATCTCATAGTCTGAGGAACATGTATAAGTCATGAAGAGAGCAGTAGCAATGAAATTGAAACGATCATAATGCTAAGCTAACGGATAGGTCATGTCCATCACATCATTCTCCTAATGATGTGATCTCGTTCATCAAATGACAACACGTGTCTATGGTTAGGAAACATAACCATCTTTGATAAACGAGCTAGTCAAGCAGAAGCATACTAGGGATAATACGTTTTGTCTATGTATTCACACATGTACTAAGTTTTCGGTTAATACAATTCTAGCATGAATAATAAACATTTATCATGAAATAAGGAAATAAATAATAACTTTATTATTGCCTCTAGGGCATATTTCCTTCAGTCTCCCACTTGCACTAGAGTCAATAATCTAGTTCACATCACCATGTGATTTAACACAAATATTCACATCTATATGTGATTAACACCCATAGCTCACATCGTCATATGACCAACACCCAAAAGGTTTACTAGAGTCAATAATCCAGTTCACATCGCTATTTTATTAACACCCAAAGAGTACTAAGGTGTGATCATGTTTTGCTCGTGAGAGAAGTTTAGTCAACGGGTCTGTCAAATTTAGAGCCGTGTGTATTTTGCAAATATTCTATGTCTACAATGCTCTGCATGGAGCTACTATAGATAATTGCTCCCACTTTCAATATGTATCCAGATTGAGACTTAGAGTCATCTGGATCGGTGTAAAATCTTGCATCGACGTAACTCTTTACGACGAGCTCTTTTATCACCTCCATAATCGAGAAATATTTCCTTAGTCCTCACTACGGATAATTTTGACCGTTGTCCAGTGATCTACTCTTAGATCACTATTGTACTCCC
>NW_025227995.1:0-1656 GCF_018294505.1 Triticum aestivum
TTGATTTTTTTAATAGTAACAATAAAAAACAGCAAGGTAAAAAGTAACAAAAGTGAGCACAAACGGTATTGCAATGCTTCAAAACAAGGCCTAGGGTCCGTACTTTCGCTAGTGCAATCTCTCAACAATGCTAACATAGTTGGATCATATCATTATCCCTCAAAGTGCAATAAAGAATCACTCCTGAGTTCCTATTAGCGGAGAACAAAAGATAGAAATTGTTTGTAGGGTACGAAACCACCTCAAAGCTATTCTTTACGATCAATCTATCCTAGAGTTCATACTAAAATAACACAAGCTATTCTTTCCGATCGATCTAATCAAGTGTTCGTACTAAAATAACACCATATGACACGCATCAACCAACTCTAATGTCACCTACATACTCCAATGTCACCACGAGTATCCGTGAGTTAATTCTACGATATTCATCAAACAACATCATGATCATAATATTCAATCCACACAATGAACTACAAGGGGACCTCGAAGTTTCTATCGACAAGAGGGTCGGCTGGAATTTCTGGTTCACGTACCTCCTAGATGAAAATATCTATGTCAACTTGATAGGCATAATTTGTCATAAACATGAAATGCAACAAATAGTTATAAAATAGAATATACCACATCCGAATCATAAACTGGACGAGGGCCGACGGGGACGGATGTCAAAACCATGCCACTGTGTATAACAAACAACATACGGGTAAGAAAATTATACAAGTAACTATCTAAATCACACAAACATGATTTTGTTTATAAAAGGGTAAGAACAAGAGGCTCACCAAGGTGGTGCCGACGACGGGACGGTGCGGGCGATCGACAGTGGTTAGGACGTGCACGGGAAGACACTAAATAAACCACACCTACATATGCAAATTAAGGACATATGAATACTCCCAAACTAAAACCCACAAATCTCTATACTTATAAAGCATTGCAAGAGCTAATCTAGTAATGAGAGATGAAAGGACAAAGTTGCTAACCTTTGCGAACAATTGGATGGATGGGGTGCCTTAAAATCTTGACAAATATTGGCAAAAATGGAGGATGAGCTCGAGCAATAGGGGAAGAACAGAGTAGAGGAAATGGGAAGAATAGAGAGCTCTGCTACTTCTTGAGCTTGCGTCGGTTTTTCCCTTGAAGAGGAAAGGGTGATGCAACAAAGTAGAGATAAGTATTTCCCTCAGTTTGAAAACCAAGGTATCAATCGAGTAGGAGACAACGCACAAATCACCGAATACCTACGCAAATAATCGAACAACTTGCACCCAACATGATAAAGGGGTTGTCGATCCCTTCACAGTTACTTGCAAAAGTGAGATCTAATAGAGATAGATAAAAGGTAAAGTAAATATTTTTGGTATTTTTGGTTTATAGATAGGAAAGTAAAAGATTGCAAAATAGTAGATCGGGAACTAATATTGTAGATCGGAAACTTATATGATGGAAAATAGACCCGGGGGCCATAGGTTTCACTAGAGGCTTCTTTCAAGATAGCAAATAATACGGTGGATGAACAAATTACTGCCGATCAATTGATAGAAAAGCGCAAAGTATTGACGGTATCTAAGGCAATGATCATGAACATAGGCATCACGTCCGTGTCAAGTAGACTGAAATGATTCTGCATCTACTACTATTACTCCACACATT
>NW_025227996.1:0-3867 GCF_018294505.1 Triticum aestivum
AGTTTGGTAGGAAGGTACCAAAGTAATCCCGGCAAGGAACACTGGACAGCGGTCAAGAATATCCTGAAGTACCTGAAGAGGACTAAGGATATGTTTCTCGTTTATGGAGGTGACGAAGAGCTCGTCGTAAAGGGTTACGTCGACGCTAGCTTCGACACAGATCTGGATGACTCGAAGTCACAGACCGGATACGTGTATATTTTGAATGGAGGAGCAGTAAGCTGGTGCAGTTGCAAGCAAAGCGTCGTGGCGGGATCTACATGTGAAGCGGAATACATGGCAGCCTCGGAGGCAGCACAGGAAGCAGTCTGGATGAAGGAGTTCATTACCGACCTAGGGGTGACTCCCAATGTGTCGGGCCCGATAACTCTCTTCTGTGACAACACTGGAGCTATTGCCCTTGCGAAGGAGCCCAGGTTTCACAGGAAGACCAGGCATATCAAGCGTCGCTTCAACTCCATTCGTGAAATTGTTCAAAATGGAGACATAGATATTTGTAAAGTACACACGGACCTGAATGTAGCAGATCCGTTGACTAAACCTCTCCCTAGGGGAAAACATGATCAACACTAGGACGCAATGGGTGTTCGATTCATCACAATGTAACTAGATTATTGACTCTAGTGCAAGTGGGAGACTGTTGGAAATATGCCCTAGAGGCAATAATAAATGGTTATTATTATATTTCTTTGTTCATGATAATAGTCTATTATTCATGCTATAATTGTATTGTCCGGAAATCGTAATACATGTGTGAATACATAGACCACTACGTGTCCCTAGTAAGCCTCTAGTTGACTAGCTCGTTGATCAACAGATAGTCATGGTTTCCTGACTATGGACATTGGATGTCATTGATAACGGGATCACATCATTAGGAGAATGATGTGATGGACAAGACCCAACTTAACCATAGCATAAAAGATCGTGTAGTTTCGTTTGCTAGAGCTTTTCCAATGTCAAGTATCTTTTCCTTAGACCATGAGATCGTGCAACTCCCGGATACCGTAGGAGTGCTTTGGGTGTGCCAAACGTCACAACGTAACTGGGTGACTATAAAGGTGCATTACGGGTATCTCCGAAAGTGTCTGTTGGGTTGGCACGGATCGAGACTGGGATTTGTCACTCCGTGTGACGGAGAGGTATCTCTGGGCCCACTCGGTAATGCATCATCATAATGAGCTCAATGTGACTAAGGCGTTAGTCACGAGATCATGCATTGCGGTACGAGTAAAGAGACTTGCCGGTAACGAGATTGAACAAGGTATTGGGATACCGACGATCGAATCTCGGGCAAGTAACATACCGATTGACAAAGGGAATTGCATACGGATTGATTGAATCCTCGACACCGTGGTTCATCCGATGAGATCATCGTGGAGCATGTGGGAGCCAACATGGCTATCCAGATCCCGCTGTTGGTTATTGACCGGAGAGGCGTCTCGGTCATGTCTGCATGTCTCCCGAACCCGTAGGGTCTACACACTTAAGGTCCGGTGACGCTAGGGTTGTAGAGATATATGTATGCGGAAACCCGAAAGTTGTTCGGAGTCCCGGATGAGATCCCGGACGTCACGAGAGGTTCCTGAATGGTCCGGAGGTGAAGAATTATATATAGGAAGTCCAGTTTCGGCCACCGGGAAAGTTTCGGGGGTTATCGGTATTGTACCGGGACCACCGGAAGGGTCCCGGGGGTCCACCGGGTGGGGCCACCTGTCCCGGAGGGCCCCGTGGGCTGAAAGTGGAAGGGAACCAGCCCCTAGTGGGCTGGGGCGCCCCCCTTGGGCCTCCCCCCATGCGCCTAGGGTTGGAAACCATAGGGGGGGAGTTTCCCCCTTGCCTTGGGGGGCAAGGCACCCTTCCCCCCACTTGGCCGCCGCCCTCCCCCTTGAGATCCCATCTCTTGGGGCTGGCGCACCCCCCCCAGGGGCCTATATAAAGGCGGGGGAGGGAGGGCAGCAACACAACAGCCTTGGGCGCCTCCCTCCTCCCCTGCAACACCTCTCTCTCTCTCTCTCGCAGAAGCTTGGCGAAGCCCTGCCGGAGAGCCGCTACATCCACCACCACGCCGTCGTGCTGCTGGATCTCCATCAACCTCTCCTCCCCCCTTGCTGGATCAAGAAGGAGGAGACGTCGCTGCACCGTACGTGTGTTGAACGCGGAGGTGCCGTCCGTTCGGCACTCGGTCATCGGTGATTTGGATCACGGCGAGTACGACTCCGTCATCCACGTTCATTGGAACGCTTCCGCTCGCGATCTACAAGGGTATGTAGATGCACTCCTTTCCCCTCGTTGCTAGTAGACTCCATAGATGCATCTTGGTGAGCGTAGGAAAAATTTAAATTATGCTACGATTCCCAACACAAGCTACTAATTAAGTACTAAAAATGAAATTCAACTTCAATGTGTATATAGAAAATATCAAATTAATGCAATACTCGAGCATTTTGTGTTTAATCACTCCATAATTTTCCAGGGATGGCATCAATGCATGTAATCACTAGCTGAATGTTCTTAAAAATATTTGTATGATACGAAAAAATTAGAAATAACCAAAAAGGATATACCATCACTTCTTTAAGCAAATCATAGACATTCATATGTGCCAAGCGTTAGTAAGTGAAAAGCATGTCCACAACATGTTCCTAAATCCAATGTTAATGATATGGAATATATTAAATATAGTAAGCTACCAAAGTTACTTAAAGACGTGTCTATATTCTAGTATGTAACAATAAAATATAGCTTCCACGAATTCCAAGCCCTGCAGGGGACCTTGCACAAAAGTTGCTAAAGATGAAAAGGCATCAACCCAATTAGGCTCATGTAAATAAGTTTGGAGCATGGGTAAATAAGATAACTTCATATTACATTATGTATTATATATATATTTATTTAATAAAAAATCAATTACTTCAGAAGTCAAGGTGCTCCAGATGAACATAATAATATATGTGTTGTTATCATATGCAAGTTGCAACTGAATATGTCATAATAAATTGCACAATGATTCTTAGAATTCATAATAACCTCAATACCTCAATAGTTGAAATATTTTAGGACTCTGATTGTAAGAAGGGATGCAATGCGTAATCATCCATGATGAGAACATGGAGACATTCAATATCCAAGGTGTTAACAACACAGGTTCTTTATCTTACTAACCTTCGATACTGGTGGTTTCCATCCATTTATAGAATGACTATAAGCTATGGAATTTTCTAGTTTATAACTTGCGGCTAGCTAATGACATCCCTAAGATAGAGAGCTGGCAGTACACCTAAGATATGGAACCAGTAAATAGTACTTGGATATGACTATCATATCTTACATGACGAGAAGAAAATACATTAGTGAGCAGTAGCCATATCTTCATGTCATATCTTATTTGAGATAAGTGAAATATCTTGCATGCAACAAGGGAATATATCTTGGATACTAGCATCTATTAAATCGGAATTTGGAATTCACCTCTCTGTTTCCAATGTAGCATAGCACCCGGCAAGTCATGGCCTGTGGTAGAGAATTAACAAAAAAAAGCTAGATCTGGATGTCATGTCTTACAACACGGCAATCAAATATATCAGCGATCAGTAGTGAAATTTTGATGTCATAAAGAAAATATATACAACATTTTAGCACCTATCAAATCCAACCATTAAATTCCCCTCTCTGTGGGATGGGCCGCATATCAACTCCGAATTTCCGGACCATGGTATGGGCAAAGTCCCATGACAGCTCAGACCAAACTATATAGTAACTTATGATTTCCTTAATATGAGGACCTAATAAACACTAATAGATTCACACCATTGTATCTCACATCGCAAGTAATGTTCACATCTTCATAAGGGCATTATCACATCT
>NW_025227996.1:5452-7637 GCF_018294505.1 Triticum aestivum
GTGTGTGTGTGTGTGTGTGTGTGAAGACATGGATGGCTGGTTTGGAGGGAGCGCATGTATGTCATAGAACGTGTACTTGGTTTTTTATTGCTTACTTGTATCCTAGCTTTAGAGTGACGGTTGGTGTGGGTATCGGTGTTAAAGGGCTTGCCATTTTGGTGCGCCCAGAACGTCTACACGCCATCACGGTATCGAAATAGTTGGTTCTCTGGCACGTTGTACTAGCTCTGCACAGATCAAGATTCTGTTGACGCAAAATAAAAAAATGACCTTGTTCCAATGTGGAGACATATATATACTTCTTAGCTAAAAATGTTCAATTTTGGGAAAATGTTTGAAATGAGATTTTGCATTTTGAGGCAATAATTACTCTTCAGCTCCCTTGTATATGTGATACTTGCTAGTAATCTTGCACGGGATGTACATACCAGGAAAGACATAAAAGCTTTCGAAATGAAGTATCCTTATGATTCAACATGGGAGGGAATAGTATATCATGTAAAACATGTTTCATTCCATTACAAAAATGTTCCTGTCATTTTTGAAAAATGTTTACGCATTTTGAAAATATGATTGTGGCACTTTTATAATTGTCTGCACAACGTAATAAAAGGTGTTCTCATAATCTCAAAAAAAATATTTCGTCTCATTGAAAAAATGTTTGTAATATTTAATAAAATGTTAACCGTTTCAACAAAAAAATCATGACATTTTTTAATTTTGATTTAACTGTAAGAAAATTTAGATGTAATTTAAGGAAAAGTTCATACCATTCAAGAAAATGTTCTAACAGTTAGTCTTACAATAGTCGTCGAATGTAATACACGATTACAATGTAGGTCTAGTTGGACGAGAGCTACTGGTTTGTATGAGAATGTATTGGACGACTGGAAGCTACAAAATGGTCTAGTTTATATAGCAATTTGCAGCTAGCTGATGACGTCAATAAGATAGAGAGTTAGCAGTATACCTAAGATAGAGAGCTAGGAAACAGGAGCTAAATATGGCTGTAATATTTCATGACGACAAGAAAATATATTAGTGAGCATTAACCAGATCGTCATGTCATATCTTGTATGCAATAAGAGAAAATATCTTGAATGCAACAAGCGAATATATCTTGCATGTTGGCACCGATTAAATCTGACGTCAGAATTCACCTCTCTATTGCCAATGTAGCATAGGACTCGACATATCCTTGCCTGTGGTAGAGAACGGAAAAAGCAAGATCCGGATGTCATGTCTTACAACATGACAAGCAAATATATCAGTGATTAGTGGTGAGATCTTGATGAGGTAAATAGAATATATCTTGCATATTAGCACCTATCTAATGCAACTGTTGAATTCCCCTCTCTGTGCGCTATGCAGCATATGAACTCCCAATTTCAGGCCCATGGTATGAGCAAAGGCCCACAACAACTCAGACAAAAATAAACATGTGATATATATAGTAAGTTGTGGTTGTCTTATTGTTTCCTTAAGGTAACGAATTGATAAACACTAGTCAAATCTGACCATTTCTCTCGCATAACAAGAAATGTTCATATCTTAATATGGGCATTATCGCAGCTAGATTTCCAATTGTAACTCACATTACGTACACAAAAAGCAAGAATTTTTATTCAACTAGTGGTAAGTAATATACATAGGGCCTCTAGTCTAAATGTGCATGCTACTCCATGATGCAATAACAATACACATGTTGCCGATCTTCTCAGTGCTTAATGTAGAGTATGTCGTTGGTCCACTACGATTCTATTCAGCTAGACTAGTCGTGGTGCTTCATGTACTCCCCGTACTTGAAAGGGTAGGACCCACTGGTGCTTAGACTAGTACACAATTTGTGCTTGATGTCGTGTACATGGCTACCATGGGCACTCAGATGTCGTGCGCCACATGTTGAGGCGCAACCCACTGGTTGTAGATGCCAGGCTCAACGGTCGTCCCACTATAGATGAGCAAGAAACCATCATAGATGTGCAACCTCGTCATCAGTGTGTATGTGTCTGGTCCCTCTTGATTGTGGATCTGCATCACCTACACCCAGTGTTCCCACACGACACGTACCATAGCTCTCGAACTGCCACACCCTGGAAGAATAACCACAGCCTGAAAGAATGAATGATTCATTCATTCTTTCCCACTGTGTGTGTGTGTGTGTGTGTGTGTGTGTGTGTGTGTG
>NW_025227996.1:7647-39686 GCF_018294505.1 Triticum aestivum
CACACGTATGTAATAGACAATGTACATGTTTTTGATTGCTTACTCGGAGCTTGACTTTAGAGCGATGGGTCATGTGGGAGTCAGTGTTAAACGGTTTGCCGTTTCGGTGCTCCCAGAACATCGCGGTACTGAGATAGCTGGCTCTTCGACACGTTGTGCTGGGACGCAAAATTAAATAAATGATCTTCTTGTAACGTGAAGAGATGTCATTAATTCCTTAGCCAAACTATGTTCATCTTTGGGAACATGTTATAACTGAGATTTTGCATTTTGATGCGTTATCTGCTTTTCAAACCTCTTGTATATGTGATACTTGTTTTTCTTCTTGTTTAGGATGTCCCTACGTACCTTGAAAGAAAGAAAGCGTCCCAAATGAAGTATCCTAATGATCCAACATGGAGAGGGATATGAGGTAAGAAAAAAAGTTTCATGTCATGTATGAAAACTGTTAATGCATGTCGAAATATGTTTGTGACTCGCTTTACAACTATTCGTACAATGTAAAAAATATGTTCTCATAAATACAAAAAAAATGTATCGTTTCATTCAAAAAAATGGTTGTGACATTTAAATAGAATGTTTTCCCCTTCCACAAAATGTTCATGACATTTAAAAATCATGTACGTTAATAATAAATATTGTACCGTTCAAAAAAAGTGAATGACTTTCCTAGAAAATGTTTTGCCTCTTAACTATGTTTGCATCTTTGAAAATATGTTTATTGCATTTATGAAAAATGTCAAATGCGTAGCACTGGGAAAAATATCTAATGTCAAGAGAGGATAAGAACAGATGGGAAATTTACACACAAAAAATGTCAAGATGATAGAACAGTAGTGGACACGTCAACTTAGGGAAATATGAGGTGACACCTCAACCATTGAACAATTTTTGCTAGCTAATGGACATATGAAGAATTTTCTCCTTTAACAACCGTCGGTTGTCATCGCCTTATCAAACACTGAGAATCCAGTCCAAAACAAAGTACAAACGGTTGCATAAAACCAAGACAATAGTGTCACTAACTTAACAAATAACAATTGACTGTCACCCTCACAAGTCTAAATTTTCTATGCTTTCAGTGAACCACTCAGTCAACATGTTAAAATGGGGAAGAAGAGGATGGTCTACGCATGGATAACAGTAATAGCATTAAAAACAACAAAACCCTGAAATAAACTAAGGTCTATTTGGCATACCATCTGAGTATTCTTACATGTCAGCAACTTGGTATGTACTGTCAATTACCCCTAATATAGCATCAAGAGCCGGGCTCAAGAAACCTGCTACATGTAATGATATCTTTACAGTAATATTGTCAATAGAAATTCTTTTACTACATAAGAAACCCGCTACATGCAATGGAGTCCCCTTTAGAGCCTTGTATGCTTAAATTTCAGGTGTGAGATTTACTAGGAAGGTGTGTTTGACTACACGTTATATTGAGCAGATTGACTAATTTTCACAATCTGTTTTATGTTTCTTTAAACGATGAAAACATCGGATGCCAGGACTTGGGACTAACCCGCTTCCCGCCTCACGCATGCCATATCCACACCAACCCGACCAATAGGTTGTTCCCCACAATGACTTATATTGAGGATGTAAGCACAGAAATGATATGATAGTGCAAATTAGTCAATATAGTTTGATATCTTTCCAGATAAATACAATTGAGTTATAAAACACAAAAAACACAACTACTAATTATATTGATCTAATTTGCTACCAATTAGTTCAAAGCACAGTAAAGGCATTGGGCAACCATGCATGCAAAATAAGTATGTTCAGGCAACTCCTGTAATGTAAAGATAAGCAATTACCTGTAGTATAGAAGTATGCGAACGGATGGTAGGAATACTCCAAAAATCTTTGATTAAGATTCGTCCACTCCAATGACTCAAGTTGAAGTATGAAGGAGTAGGTGGCCGCACACCCACCGAAGGACACTATTAGAAGAAGCGCATCACCATCCTCGAAGTACCCTACTATATTGAGCATAGCATACCAAAGCATATTATGCATGTGAGCGGTCTATCGTGGCACCCATATGGCAGTGCCATGTCTATTGAGCATGTGTTCCCACATTTGTAGGCTCTGGTACGAAAATACAGCGAAGCCAACACGACCATGATCACCCATGATGATCTGGATGCTGGAACTGGGAATATCATTAAAAATAGGCCTCCTGACCACAAATAGTGTTTCGCTATCCAAATCGAACTTGAGTGTGCCATCCAGGGGCATTTTTAGCCACCGGTAAACATCATTTCCGGTGAGGGTGGAGGGGAGCAATTTGCTGACAATATATGGTTTCGCCATAATGGGAAGATCTCCCCCTCACCAGTCTCTAAGGAGTAGACCGGGCTAGCACTGGGTGTCTCCATCTGGTGGCCACCAGAACCATGTTGAAGGGGCCCGAGTGGCAGTCTCCATGCACGTGACCTTGTACGTCGGCAGCAGCGCAGAGCACGGCCCCATTGTAGATGACGTACTCGTCATCGATGAAATCAAGAGGAATTACCACGCCGCGGAGGACCCTCGTGACAGGGGCGACAGAAGGAGAAGGGTCAGATCCCGGTTGATGATGAAGACGCGGCCATGGCGGCATCTGAGCAAGGTCCAGCGGCCAAGCGCGTGCCAGAAGCATAGGGAGAAGCGCTCGCGAGGGATCTTATCGAGGCGTCGAGGATGCGGAAGAAGGCCTGGTCCATGACGAGGTGCCCCCATTGCCCAGAGATGGCGGAGGCACGGACGAGCAAGGAGGGCAGCTGGAGGAACCGGACGAGGATCTCGCCGAGGTGGTCCTCGTCTTCCAGTTGCCCCGCCGTCCGCGGATGGCCGGTTCGGAGGGCCATCTCGCCGCCACCGCCGCTGCCCTCGTGACTCATGTGAAGAAAAATGGAAATGAGTAAAGAGGAGGCTGTGCCCTACTGGGTGATACGTAAGAAGGAAGGAATACACGGGTTGGGCCTCTAGAGAAATGCTCACTCGCTAATTCTGCTGCTGTCGTAGAGGTACGCGCGTATTCTACCATGTATGTCGTGTTCTGCTGCTGTCAACAAGGAGAGTTATGTGCTTATTGCTTTGTTTTGAACACCTTGCAAACTATTGGAGACTTTCACTTTAAAGGAAATTAATGAATCTTACCTTTTATATATACTAGTCGGCAACCTGTGTGCCCGCACGGGCTTTACAAATGAAGTATCCTTACGATTCAACATGGAGAGGGAATAGTATGTCATGTGAAAAATATTTCATTCCATTAAAAAAAGTTGCTGACATTTTTGAAAAATGTTCACGCATTTCAAAAATATGATCAAGACACTTTTATAATTGTTTGTAAAACGTCTTATAATTGTTTGTCAAGATGATAGAACAGCAATTGACAGCTCAACTTAGGGAAATATAAGGGGTGACACCTCGACCATTGAACAATTTTCGCTAGCTAATGGACATATGAAAAAATTTCTACTTTAACAAGGGTCGATTGTCATCGCCATATCAAACACTGAGAATCCGGTCCAAAACAAAGTACGGAGGGGTGCATAAAACAAAGGCAATAGTGTCACTAACTTAACAAATAACAATTGACCGTCAGCCTCACAAGTCTAAATTTCTATGCTTTCAGTGAACCACTCAGTCAACATGTTAAAATGGGGAAGAAGAGGATGTTCTATGCATGGATAATAGTAATAGCTTTAACAACAACACAATCCTGAAACAAACTAAGGTCAATTTGGCATACCATATGAGTATTCTTACATGTCAGCAACTTGGTATGTGTTGTCAATTACTCCTAATATATCATCAATAGGCGGGCTCAAGAAACATGCTACATGTACTGATATGTTTACGGTAATATTGTCGATAGAAAATCTTTTACTACATAAGAAACCTGCTACATGCAACGGAGTCCCCTTCAGAGCCTTGAATGCTTAAATTTCAGGTGTAAGATTTACTAGGAAGGTGTCTTTGACTACACATTATATTGAGCAGATTGACTAATTTTCACAATCTGTTTTATGTTTCTTTAAACGATGAAAACATCGGATTCCAGGAATGGGGAATAAACCCGCTTCCCGCCGCACGCACGCCATACCGCCACCAACCCGACCAACAGGTTGTTCCCCACAATGACTTTATATAGAGGATGTAAGCAAAGAAATGATATGATAGTGCACATTAGTCAAAATAGTTTGATGTCTTTCAGGATAAATACAATTGAGTTATAAAACACAAAAAACACAACTACTAATTATATTGATCTAATTTGCTACCAATTAGTTCAAAGCACAGTAAAGGCATTGGGCAACCATGCATGCAAAATAAGTATGTTCAGGCAACTCCTGTAATGTAAAGATAAGCAATTACCTGCAGTATAGAAGTATGCGAACGGATGGTAGGAATACTCCAAAAATCTTTGATTAAGATTCGTCCACTCCAATGACTCAAGTTGAAGTATGAAGGAGTAGGTGGACGCACACCCACCGAAGGACACTGTTAGAAGAACTGCATCACCATCCTCGGAGTACCCTACTATATTCAGCACAGCATACCAAAGCATACTATGCATGTGAGCGGTCTATCGTGGCACCCATATGGCAGTGCCATGTCTATTGAGCATGTGTTCCCATATTTGTAGGCTCTGGTACGAAAATACAGCGAAGCCAACACGACCATGATCACCCATGATGATCTCGGTGCTGGAACTGTAGGCTTCCTTACTACAAATAGTGTTTCGCTATCCAAATTGAACTTGAGTGTGCCATCTAGGGGAATATTTAGCCACCGGTAAACATCATTTCGGGTGAGGGTGGAGGGGAGCAACTTGCTGACAATACATGGTTTCGCCATTATGGGAAGATCTCCCCCTCACCAGTCTCTAAGGAGTAGACCCGGGCTAGCACTGGGTGTCTCCATCTGGTGGCCACCAGAACCACGTTGAAGGTGCCCGAGTGGCAGTCTCCATGCACGTGACCTCGCACGTCGGCAACAGCGTAGAGCACGGCCCCATTGTAGATAACGTACTCATCATCGATGAAATCCAAAGGAATTACCATGCCACGGAGGCCCCTCATGACAGGGGTGACAGAAGGAGAAGGGTCAGATCCCGGTTGATGATGAGGACGCGGCCATGGCGGCGCCTGAGCAAGGTCCAGCGACCAAGCGCGTGCCAGAAGCATAGGGAGAAGCGCTCGCGAGGGATCTGATCGGGGCGTCCAGGATGTGGAAGAAGGCCTAGTCCATGACGAGGCGCCCCCATTGCCCAGAGATGGCGGAGCCGCGGACGAGGAAGGAGGGCAGCGGGAGGAGGCGGACGAGGATCTCGCCGAGGTGGTCCTCGTCTTCCAGTGGCCCCGCCGTCTGCGGTTGGCCGGTGCGGAGGGCCATCTCGCCCCCACCGCCGTTGCCCTCGTGACTCATGTGAAGAAAAATGGAAATGAGTAAGGCGGAGGCTATGCCCTACTGGATGATACGTAAGAAGGAAGGAATACACGGGCTGGGCCTCTAGTGAAATGCTCACTCGCTAATTCTGCTGCTGTCGTAGAGGTACACGCGTATTCTACCATGTATGTCGTGTTCTGCTGCTGTGAACAAAGAGAGTATGTGCTTATTGCTTTGTTTTGAACACCTTGCAAACTATTTAAGACTTTCCCTTTAAAGGAAGGTAATGAATCTTACCTTTTATATATACGAGTCGGCAACCTGTGTGCCCGCACGGGCTTTACAAATGAAGTATCCTTATGATTCAACATGGAGAGGGAATAGTATGTCATGTAAAAAATGTTTCATTCCATTAAAATAATGTTGCTGACATTTTTGAAAAATGTTCACGCATTTCGAAAATATGATCGTGACACTTTATAATTGTTTGTACAACGTAATATAATTGTTTGTCAAGATGATAGAACAGCAATTGACACCTCAACTTAGGGAAATATAAGGGGTGACACCTCAACCATTGAACAATTTTCGCTAGCTAATGGACATATGAAGAATTTTCTCCTTTAGCAAGGTTCGGTTGTCATCGCCATATCAAACACTGAGAATCCAGTCCAAAACAAAGTACGGAGGGGTTCATAAAACCAAGACAATAGTGTCACTAACTTAACAAATAACAATTGACTGTCAGGCTCACAAGTCTAAATTTCTATGCTTTCAGTGAACCACTCAGTCAACATGTTAAAATGGGGAAGAAGAGGATGTTCCATGCATGGATAATAGTAATAGCTTTAACAACAACACAATCCTGAAACAAACTAAGGTCTATTTGGCATACCATATGAGTATTCTTACATGTCAGCAACTTGGTATGTTTTGTCAGTTACTCCTAATATAGCATCAATAGGCGGGCTCAAGAAACCTTCTACATTTACTGATATCTTTACGGTAATATTGTCGATTGAAAACCTTTTACTACATAAGAAACCAGCTACATGGAACGAAGTCCCCTTGAGAGCCTTGTATGCTTAAATTTCAGGTGTAAGATTTACTAGGAAGGTGTCTTTGACTATACGTTATATTTTGCAGATTGACTAATTTTCACAATCTGTTTTATGTTTCTTTAAAGGATGAAAACATCAGATTCCAGGAATGGGGACTAAACCCGCTTCCAGCCGCACGCACGCCATACCCCCACCAACCCGACCAACAGGTTGTTCCCCACAATGACTTGATATAGAGGATGTAAGCAAAGAAATGATATGATAGTGCACATTAGTCAAAATAGTTTGATGTCTTTCAAGATAAATACAATTGAGTTATAAAACACAAAAAACACAACTACTAATTATATTGATCTAATTTGCTACCAATTAGTTCAAAGCACAGCAAAGGCATTGGGCAACCATGCAAGCAAAAAAAGTATGTTCAGGCAACTCCTGGAATGTAAAGATAAGCAATTACCTGCAGTATAGAAGTATGCGAACGGATGGTAGAAATACTCCAAAATTCTTTGATTAAGATTCGTCCACTCCAATGACTCAAGTTTAGGTATGAAGGAGTAGATGGCCGCACGCCCACCGAAGGATACTGTTAGAAGAAGCACATCACCATCATCGGAGTACCCTACTATATTGAGCATACCATACCAAAGCATACTGTGCATGTGAGCGGTCTATCGTGGCACCCTTATGGCAGTACCATGTCTATTGAGCATGCGTTCCCACATTTGTAGGCTCTGGTACGAAAATACAGCGAAGCCAACACAACCATGATCACCCATGATGATCTGGATGCTGGAACTGGGAATGTCATTAAAAATAGGCCTCCTGACCACAAATAGTGTTTCGCTATCCAAATTGAACTTGAGTGTTCCATCCAGGGGCATTTTGAGCCACCTGTAAACATCATTTCTGGTGAGGGTGGAGGGGAGCAACTTGCTGACAATACATGGTTTCGCCATTATGGGAAGATCTCCCCCTCACCAGTCTCTAAGGAGTAGACCCGGTCTAGCACTGGGTGTCTCCATCTGGTAGCCACCAGAACCACGGTGAAGGGGCCCAAGTGGCAGTCTCCATGCACGTGACCTTGCACGTCGACAACAGCGTAGAGCACGGCCCCATTGTAGATAACGTACTCGTCATCCATGAAATCCAAAGGAATTACCACACCGAGGAGGCCCCTCGTGACAGGGGCGATAGAAGGAGAAGGGTCAGATCCCGGTTGATGATGAGGACGCGGCCGTGGCGGCACCTGAGCAAGGTCCAGCGACCAAGCCCGTGCCAGAAGCATAGGGAGAAGCGCTCGCGAGGGATATGATCGGGGCGTCGAGGATGTGGAAGAAGGCCTGGTCCGTGACGAGGCGCCCCCATTGCCGAGAGATGGCAGAGGCGCGGACAAGCAAGGAGGGCAGCGGGAGGAGGCGGACGAGGATCTCGCCGAGGTGGTCCTCGTCTTCCAGTGGCCCCGCCGTCTGCGGATGGCCGGTGCGGAGGGCCATCTCGCCGCCACCGCCGCTGCCCTCGTGACTCATGTGAAGAAAAATGGAAATGAGTAAAGCGGAGGCTATGCCCTATTGGATGATACGTAAGAAGGAAGGAATACACGGGCTGGGCCTCTAGAGAAATGCTCACTCGCTAATTCTGCTGCTCTCGTAGAGGTACACGCGTATTCTACCATGTATGTCGTGTTCGGCTGCTGTGAACAAAGAGAGTTATGTGCTTATTGCTTTGTTTTGAACACCTTGCAAACTATTGAAGACTTTCCCTTTAAAGGATGGTAATGAATCTAACCTTTTATTTATACGAGTCGGCAACCTGTGTGCCCGCACGGGCTTTACAAATGAAGTATCCTTATGATTCAACATGGAGAGGGAATAGTATGTCATGTGAAAAATGTTTCATTCCATTAAAAAATGTTGCTGACATTTTTGGAAAATGTTCACGCATGTCGAAAGTATGATCGTGACACTTTTATAATTGTTTGTACAACGTAATATAATTGTTTGTCAAGATGGTAGAACAGCAATTGACACCTCAAGTTACGGAAATATAAGGGGTGACACCTCAACCATTGAACAATTTTCGCTAGCTAATGGACATATGAAGAATTTTCTCTTTCAGCAAGGTTCGGTTGTCATCGCCATATCAAACACTGAGAATCCAGTCCAAAACAAAGTACGGAGGGGTGCATAAAACCAAGACAATAGTGTCACTAACTTAACAAATAACAATTGACTGTGAGCCTCACAAGTCTAAATTTCTATGCTTTCAGTGAACAACTCAGCCAACATGTTAAAATGGGGAAGAAGAGTCTGTTCTATGCATGGATAATAGTAATAGCTTTAACAACAACACAATCCTGAAACAAACTAAGGTCTATTTGGCATACCATATGAGTATTCTTACATGTCAGCAACTTGGTATGTATTGTCAATAGGCGGGCTCAAGAAACATGCTACATGTACTGATATGTTTACGGTAATATTGTCGATAGAAAATCTTTTACTACATAAGAAACCTGCTACATGCAATGGAGTCCCCTTTAGAGCCTTGTATGCTTAAATTTCACGTGAAAGATTTACTAGGAAGGTGTCTTTGACTACACGTTATATTGAGCAGATTGACAAATTTTCACAATCTCTTTTATGTTTCTTTAAACGATGAAAACATCGGATTCCAGGAATGGGGACTAATCCCGCTTCCCGCCGCACGCACGCCTTACCCCCACCAACCCGACCAATAGGTTGTTCCCCACAATGACTTTATATAGAGGATGTAAGCAAAGAAATGATATGATAGTGCACATTAGTCAAAATAGTTTGATATCTTTCCAGATAAATACAATTGAGTTATAAGACAAAAAAACAACTACTAATTATATTGATCTAATTTGCTACCAATTAGTTCAAAGCACAGTAAAGGCATTTGGCAACCATGCATGCAAAATAAGTATGTTCAGGCATCTCCTGTAATGTAAAGATAAGCAATTACTTGCAGTATAGAAGTATGCGAATGGATGGTAGGAATATTCCAAAAATCTTTGATTAAGATTCGTCCACTCCAATGACTCAAGTTGAAGTATGAAGGAGTAGGTGGCCGCACGCCCACCGAAGGACACTGTTAGAAGAAGCGCATCACCATCCTCAAAGTACCCTACTATATTGAGCATAGCATACCAAAGCATACTATGCATGTGAGCGGTCTATCGTGGCACCCATATGGCAGTACCATGTCAATTGAGCATGTGTTCCCACATTTGTACGCTCTCGTACGAAAATACAGCGAAGCCAACACGACCATGATCACCCATGATGATCTGGATGCTGGAACTGGGAATGTCATTAAAAATAGGCCTCCTGACCACAAATAGTGTTTCGCTATCCAAATCGAACTTGAGTGTGCCATCTAGGGGCATTTTTAGCCACCGGTAAACATCATTTCTCGTGAGGGTGGAGGGGAGCAACTTGCTGATAATACATGGTTTCGCCATTATGGGAAGATCTCGCCCTCATCAGTCTCTAAGGAGTTGACCTGGGCTAGCACTGGGTGTCTCCATCTGGTGGCCACCAGAACAACGTTGAAGCGGCCCGAGTGGCAGTCTCCATGCACGTGACCTTGCACGTCAGCAACAGCGCAGAGCACGGCCCCATTGTAGATGACGTACTCGTCATCGATGAAATTCAGAGGAATTACCATGCCGCGGAGGCCCCTCATGACAGGGGTGACAGAAGGAGAAGGGTCAGATCCCGGTTCATGATGAGGACGCGGCCATGGCGGCATCTGAGCAAGGTCCGGCGACCAAGCGCGTGCCAGAAGCATAGGGATATAAGCGCTCGCGAGGGATCTAATCGGGGCGTCGAGGATGTGGAAGAAGGCCTGGTCCGTGACAAGGCGCCTCCATTGCCCAGAGATGGTGGAGGCGCGGACGAGGAAGGAGGGAAGCGGGAGGAGGCGGACGAGGATCTCGCCGATGTGGTCCTCGTCTTCAAGTGGCCCCGCCGTCTGCGGATGGCCGGGGCGAGGGCCATCTCGCCGCAACCGCCGCTGACCTCGTGACTCATGTGGAGAAAAATGGAAATGAGTACAGCGGATGCTGTGCCCTACTAGATTATACGTAAGAAGGAAGGAATACACGGGCTGGGCCTCTAGAGAAATGCTCACTCGCTAATTCTGCTGCTGTCGTAGAGGTACACGCGTATTCTACCATGTATGTCGTGTTCCGCTGCTGTCAACAAAGAGAGTTATGTGCTTATTCCTTTGTTTCGAAACCTTGGAAACTATTGGAGACTTTCCCTTTAAAGGAAGGTAATAAACCTTACCTTTTATATATACTAGTCGGCAACCTGTGTGCCCGCACGGGCTTTACAAATGAAGTATCCTCAAGTTGAAGTATGAAGGAGTAGGTGGCCGCACGCTCACCGAAGGACACTGTTTGAAGAAGCGCATCACCATCCTCGGAGTACCCTACTATATTGAGAATAGCATAACAAAGCATACTATGCATGTGAGCGGTCTATCGTGGCACCCATATGGCAGTACCATGTCTATTGAGCATGTGTTCCCACATTTGCAGGCTCTGGTACGAAAATACAGCGAAGCCAACACGACCATGATCACCCATGATGATCTGGATGCTGGAACTGGGAATGTCATTAAAAATAGGCCTCCTGACCACAAATAGTGTTTCGCTATCCAAATCGAACTTGAGTGTGCCATCCATGGGCATTTTTAGCCACCGGTAAACATCATTTCCGGTGAGGGTGGTGGGGAGCAACTTGCTGACAATATATGGTTTCGCCATAATGGGAAGATCTCCCCCTCACCAGTCTCTAAGGAGTAGACCGGGCTAGCACTGGGTGTGTCCATCTGGTGGCCACCAGAACCATGTTGAAGGGGCCCGAGTGGCAGTCTCCATGCACGTGACCTTGTACGTCGGCAGCAGCGCAGAGCACGGCCCCATTGTAGATGACGTACTCGTCATCGATGAAATCCAGAGGAATTACCACGCCGCGGAGGACCCTCGTGACAGGGGCGACAGAAGGAGAAGGGTCAGATCCCGGTTGATGTTGAGGACGCGGCCATGGCGGCATCTGAGCAAGGTCCAGCGGCCAAGCGCGTGCCAGAAGCATAGGAAGAAGCGCTCGCGAGGGATCTTATCGGGGCGTCGAGGATGCGGAAGAAGGCCTGGTCCATGACGAGGCGCCCCCATTGCCCAGAGATGGCGGAGGTGTTGGGGAACGTAGTAATTTCAAAAAAATTCCTACGCACACCCAAGATCATGGTGATGCATAGCAACGAGAGGGGTGAGTGTTGTCTACGTACCCTCATAGACCGACAGCGGAAGCGTTATCACAACGCGGTTGATGTAGTCGTACGTCTTCACGATCCGACCGATCAAGTACCGAACGTACGGCACCTCCGAGTTCTACACAAGTTCAGCTCGATGACGTCCCTCGAACTCCGATCCAGCCGAGTGTTGAGGGAGAGTTTCGTCAGCACGACGGCGTGGTGACGATGATGATGTTCCACCGACGCAGGGCTTCGCCTAAGCTCCGCAGCGGTATTATCGAGGTGTAATATGGTGGAGGGGGGCACCGCACACGGCTAAGAGATCTCAAGGATCAATTGTTGTGTCTATGGGGTGCCCCCGTATATAAAGGAGCAAGGAGGAGGCAGCCGGCCAAGGGAAGAGGCGCGCCAAAGGGGGGAGTCCTACTCCCACCGGGAGTAGGACTCCTCCTTTCCTTGTGGGAGTAGGAGAAGGGAAGGGGGAAGGAGAAAGAAGGAAGGGTGTGCCCCCCTTCCCTAGTCCAATTCGGACCAGGCCATGGGGAGGGGTGCGGCCACCTTTTGAGGCCTTTCTCTCCTTTCCCGTATGGCCCATTAAGGCCCAATACGAATTCCCGTAACTCTCTGGTACTCCGAAAAATACCCGAATCACTTGGAACCTTTCCGAAGTCCGAATATAGTCGTCCAATATATCGATCTTTACGTCTCGACCATTTCGAGACTCCTCGTCATATCCCCGATCTCATCCGGGACTCCGAACTCCTTCGGTACATCAAAACTCAATAAAACTGTCATCGTAACGTTAAGCGTGCGGACCCTACGGGTTCGAGAACTATGTAGACATGACCGAGACACGTCTCCGGTCAATAACCAATAGCGGGACCTGGATGCCCATATTGGCTCCCACATATTCTACGAAGATCTTTATCGGTCAGACCGCATAACAACATACGTTGTTCCCTTTGTCACCGGTATGTTACTTGCCCGAGATTTGATCGTCGGTATCTCGATACCTAGTTCAATCTCGTTACCGGCAAGTCTCTTTACTCGTTCCGTAACACATCATCCCGCAACTAACTCATTAGTCACAATGCTTGCAAGGCTTATAGTGATGTGCATTACCGAGTGGGCCCAGAGATACCTCTCCGACAATTGGAGTGACAAATCCTAATCTCGAAATACGCCAACCCAACAAGTACCTTTGGAGACACCTGTAGAGCACCTTTATAATCACCCATTTACGTTGTGACGTTTGGTAGCACACAAAGTGTTCCTCCGGTAAACGGGAGTTGCATAATCTCATAGTCATAGGAACATGTATAAGTCATGAAGAAAACAATAGCAACATACTAAACGATCGAGTGCTAAGCTAACGGAATGGGTCAAGTCAATCACGTCATTCTCCTAATGAGGTGATCTCGTTAATCAAATGACAACTCATGTCTATGGCTAGGGAACATAACCATCTTTGATTAACGAGCTAGTCAAGTAGAGGCATACTAGTGACACTCTGTTTGTCTATGTATTCACACATGTATTATGTTTCCGGTTAATACAATTCTAGCATGAATAATAAACATTTATCATGATATAAGGAAATATATAATACTTTATTATTGCCTCTAGGGCATATTTCCTTCAGTCTCCCACTTGCACTAGAGTCAATAATCTAGTTCACATCACCATGTGATTTAACATCAATAATTCACATCACCATGTGATTAACACCCATAGTTCACATCTCTATGTGACCAACACTCAAAGGGTTTACTAGAGTCAATAATCTAGTTCACATCGCTATGTGATTAACACCCAAAGAGTACTAAGGTATGATCATGTTTTGATTGTGAGATAATTTTAGTCAACGGGTCTGTCACATTCAGATCCGTAAGGATTTTGCAAATTCCTATGTCTACAATGCTCTGCACGGAGCTACTCTAGCTAATTGCTCCCACTTTCAATATGTATCTAGACCGAGACTTAGAGTCATCTAGATTTAGTCTCAAAACTTGCATCGACGTAACCCTTTACGACGAACCTTTTGTCACTTCCATAATCGAGAAACATTTCCTTATTCCACTAAGGATAATTTTGACCGCTATCCAGTGATCTACTCCTAGATCACTATTGTACTCCCTTGCCAAAATCAGTGTACGGTATACAATAGATCTGGTACACAGCATGGCATACTTTATAGAACCTATGGCCAAGGCATAGGGAATGACTTTCATTCTCTTTCTATCTTCTGCCGTGGTCGGGCTTTGAGTCTTTACTCAATTTCACACCTTGTAACACAGGCAAAAACTCTTTCTTTGACTGTTCTATTTTGAACTACTTCAAAATCTTGTTAAGGTATGTACTCATTGAAAAACTTATCAAGCGTCTTCATCTATCTCTATAGATCTTGATGCTTAATATGTAAGCAGCTTCACCGAGGTCTATCTTTGAAAAACTCCTTTCAAATACTCCTTTATGCTTGCAGAATAATTCTACATTATTTCTGATTAACAATATGTCATTCACATATACTTATCAGAAATGTTGTAGTACTCCCACTCACTTTCTTGTAAATACAGGCTTCACCGCAAGTCTGTATACAACTATATGCTTTGATCAACTTATCAAAGCGTATAATCCAACTCCGAGATGCTTGCACCAATCCATTGATGGATCGCTGGAGCTTGCATATTTTGTTAGCACCTTTAGGATGGACAAAACCTTCTAGTTGCATCATATACAACTATTCTTTAATAAATCCATTAAGGAATGCAGTTGTGTTTATCCCTTTGCCATATTTCATAAAATGCGGCAATTGCTAACATGATTCGGACAGACTTAAGCATAGATACGAGTGAGAAACTCTCATCGTAGTCAACATCTTGAACTTGTCGAAAACCTTTTGCGACAATTCTAGCTTTGTAGATAGTGACACTACTATCAGCGTCCGTCTTCCTCTTGAAGATCCATTTAATCTCAATGGCTCGCCGATCATTGGGCAAGTCAATCAAAGTCCATACTTTGTTCTCATATATGGATCTTATCTCAGATTTCATGGCCTCAAGCCATTTCGTGGAATCTGGGCTCACCATCGCTTCTTCATAGTTCGTAGGTTCGTCATGGTCTAGTAACATAACCTCCAGAATAGGATTACCGTACCACTCTGGTGCGGATCTTACTCTGGTTGACCTACGAGGTTCAGTAATAACTTGATCTGAAGTTCCATGATCATCATCATTAACTTCCTCACTAATTGGTGTAGGAGTCACAGGAACAGATTTCTGTGATGAACTACTTTCCAATAAGGGAGCAGGTACAGTTACCTCATCAAGTTCTACTTTCCTCCCACTCACTTCTTTCGAGAGAAACTCCTTCTCTAGAAAATTTCCGAATTTAGCAACAAAAGTTTTGCCTTCGGATCTGTGATAGAAGGTATACCCAACAGTCTCCTTTGGGTATCCTATGAAGACACATTTCTCCGATTTGGGTTCGAGCTTATCAGGTTGAAGTTTATTCACATAAGCATCGCAGCCCCAAACTTTAAGAAACGACAACTTTGGTTTCTTGCCAAACCACAGTTCATAAGGTGTCTCAACGGATTTTGATGGTGCCCTATTTAACGTGAATGCAGCTGTCTCTAATGCATAACCCCAAAACGATAGCGGTAAATCAGTAAGAGACATCATAGATCGCACCATATCTAGTAAAGTGCGATTACGACGTTCGGACACATCATTACGCTGTGGTGTTCCGGGTGGTGTGAGTTGCGAAACTATTCCGCATTGTTTCAAATGTAGACCAAACTCGTAACTCAAATATTCTCCTCCACGATCTGATCGTAGAAACTTTATTTTCTTGTTCGATGATTTTCAACTTCACTCTGAAATTCTTTGAACTTTTCAAATGTTTCAGACTTATGTTTCATTAAGTAGATATACCCTTATCTGCTTAAATCATCTGTGAAGGTGAGAAAATAACGATATCCGCCACGAGCCTCAACATTCATCGGACCACATACATCTGTATGTATGATTTCCAACAAATCTGTTGCTCTCTCCATAGTACCGGAGAACGGCGTTTTAGTCATCTTGCCCATGAGGCACGGTTCACAAGCATCAAGTGATTCATAATCAAGTGATTCCAAAATCCCATCAGTATGGAGTTTCTTCATGCGCTTTACACCAATATGACCTAAACGGCAGTGCCACAAATAAGTTGCACTATCATTATTAACTTTGCATCTTTTGGCTTCAATATTATGATTATGTGTATCACTTCCAACAAACCATTTTCGTTGGTGTGTATGACCATAGAAGGTTTTTATTCATGTAAACAGAACAACAATTGTTCTCTAACTTAAATGAATAACCGAATTGCAAAAAACATGATCAAATCATATTCATGCTCAACGCAAACACCAAATAACACTTATTTAGTTTCAACACTAATCTCGAAAGTATAGGGAGTGTGCGATGATGATCATATCAATCTTGGAACTACTTCCAATATACATCGTCACCTCGCCTTTTACTAGTCTCTGTTTATTCTGCAACTAACGTTTCAAGTTACTACTCTTTAGCAACTGAACCAGTATCAAATACTGAGGGGTTGCTATAAACACTAGTAAGTACACATCAATAACATGTATATCCAATATATCTTTGTTCACTTTGCCATCCTTCTTATCCACCAAATACTTGGGGTAGTTCCGCTTCCAGTGAACTGTCCCTTTGCAGTAGAAGCACTTAGTCTCAGGCTTAGGACCAGAATTAGGCTTCTTCACTTGAGCAGCAACTTGCTTGCCGTTCTTCTTGAAGTTCCCCTTCTATCCCTTTGCCCTTTTCTTGAAACTAGTGGTCTTGTTAACCATCAACACTTGATGTTTTTCTTGATTTCTACCTTCGTCGATTTCAGCAACACGAAGAGCTCGGAAATTACTTTCGTCATCCCTTGCATATTATAGTTCATCACGAAGTTCTACTAACTTGGTGATGGTGACTAGAGAATTCTGTCAATCACTATTTTATCTGGAAGATTAACTCCCACTTGATTCAAGCGATTGTAGTACCCAGACAATCTGAGCACATGCTCACTAGTTGAGCGATTCTCCTCCATCTTTTAGCTATAGAACTTGTTGGAGACTTCATATCTCTCAACTCGGGTATTTGCTTGAAATATTAACTTCAACTCCTGGAACATCTCATATGGTCCATGACGTTCAAAACGTCTTTGAAGTCCCGATTCTAAGCCGTTAAGCATGGTGCACTAAACTATCAAGTAGTCATCATATTGAGCTAGCCAAACATTCATAACGTCTGCATCTGCTCCTGCAATAGGTCTGTCACCTAGCGGTGCATCAAGGACATAATTTTTTTGTGCAGCAATGAGGATAATCCTCAGATCACGGATCCAATCCGCATCTTTGCTACTAACATCTTTCAACATAATTTTTCTCTAGGAACATATCAAAAATAAACACAGGGAAGCAACAACGCGAGCTATTGATCTACAACATAATTTGCAAAATATTATCAGGACTAAGTTCATGATAAATTTAAGTTCAATTAATCATATTACTTAAGAACTCCCACTTAGATAGACATCCCTCTAATCCTCTAAGTGATCACGTGATCCATATCAACTAAACCATGTCCGATCATCACGTGAGATGGAGTAGTTTCAATGGTGAACATCACTATGTTGATCATATCTACTATATGATTCACGCTCGACCTTTCGGTCTCCGTGTTCCAAGGCCATATCTGTTATATGCTAGGCTCGTCAAGTTTAACCTGAGTATTCCGCGTGTGCAACTGTTTTGCACCCGTTGTATTTGAACGTAGAGCCTATCACACCCGATCATCACGTGGTGTCTCAGCACAAAGAACTTTCGCAACGGTGCATACTCAGGGAGAACACTTATACTTTGATAATTTAGTGAAGGATCATCTTATAATGCTACCGTCAAACAAAGCAAGATAAGATTCATAAAGGATTAACATCACATGCAATCAATATAAGTGATATGATATGGCCATCATCATCTTGTGCTTGTGATCTCCATCTCCGAAGCACTGTCATTATCACCATCGTCACCGGCGTGACACCTTGATCTCCATCGTAGCATCGTTGTCGTCTCGCCAACTTATTGCTTTTACGACTATCGCTACCACTTAGTGATAAAGTAAAACTATTACATGGCGATTGCATCTCATACAATAAAGCGACAACCATATGGCTCCTGCCAGTTGCCGATAACTCGGTTACAAAACATGATCATCTCATACAACACATTATATCACATCATGTCTTGACCATATCACATCACAACATGCCCTGCAAAAACAAGTTAGACGTCCTCTACTTTGTTGTTGCATATTTTACGTGGCTGCTACGGGCTTAGCAAGAACCGTTCTTACCTACGCATCAAAACCACAACGATAGTTTGTCAAGTTGGTGCTGTTTTAACCTTCGCAACGACCGGGCGTAGCCACACTCGGTTCAACTAAAGTGAGAGAGACAGACACCCGCCGGTCACCTTTAAGCAACGAGTGCTCGCAACGGGGAAACCAGTCTCGCGTAAGCGTACGCGTAATGTCGGTCCGGGCCGCTTCATCTCACAATACCGCTGAACCAAAGTATGACATGCTGGTAAGCAGTATGACTTATATCGCCCACAACTCACTTGTGTTCTACTCGTGCATAGCATCAACGCATAAAACCAGGCTCGGATGCCACTGTTGGGGAACGTAGTAATTTCAAAAAAATTCCTACGCACACGCAAGATCATGGTGATGCATAGCAACGAGAGGGGAGAGTGTTGTCTACGTACCCTCGTAGACCGACAGCGGAAGCGTTATCACAACGCGGCTGATGTAGTCGTACGTCTTCACGATCCGACCGATCAAGTACCGAACGTACGGCACCTCCGAGTTCTACACAAGTTCAGCTCGATGACGTCCCTCGAACTCCGATCCAGCCGAGTGTTGAGGGAGAGTTTCGTCAGCACGACGGCGTGGTGACAATGATGATGTTTCACCGACGCAGGGCTTCGCCTAAGCTCCGCAACGGTATTATCGAGGTGTAATATGGTGGAGGGGGGCACCGCACACGGCTAAGAGATCTCAAGGATCAATTGTTGTGTCTATGGGGTGCCCCCGTATATAAAGGAGCAAGGAGGAGGCAGCCGGCCAAGGGAAGAGGCGCGCCAAAGGGGGGAGTCCTACTCCCACCGGGAGTAGGACTCCTCCTTTCCTTGTGGGAGTAGGAGAAGCGAAGGGGGAAGGAGAAAGAAGGAAGGGTGCGCCCCCCTTCCCTAGTCCAATTCGGACCAGACCATGGGGAGGGGTGCGGCCACCTTTTGAGGCCTTTCTCTCCTTTCCCGTATGGCCCATTAAGGCCCAATACGAATTGCCGTAACTCTCCCGTACTCCGAAAAATACCCGAATCACTCGGAACCTTTCCGAAGTCCGAATATAGTCGTCCAATATATCGATATTTACGTCT
This sequence comes from Triticum aestivum, assembly GCF_018294505.1. Lineage (NCBI taxonomy): Eukaryota > Viridiplantae > Streptophyta > Magnoliopsida > Poales > Poaceae > Triticum > Triticum aestivum. The sequence continues at coordinate 26,886 of NW_025227996.1, forward strand.
CGACCATTTCGAGACTCCTCGTCATATCCCCGATCTCATCCGGGACTCCGAACTCCTTAGGTACATCAAAACTCAATAAAACTGTCATCGTAACGTTAAGCGTGCGGACCCTACGGGTTCGAGAACTATATAGACATGACCGAGACACGTCTCCGGTCAATAACCAATAGCGGGACCTGGATGCCCATATTGGATCCCACATATTCTACGAAGATCTTTATCGGTCAGACCGCATAACAATATACGTTGTTCCCTTTGTCACCGGTATGTTACTTGCCCGAGATTCGATCGTCGGTATCTCGATACCTAGTTCAATCTCGTTACCGGCAAGTCTCTTTACTCGTTCCGTAACACATCATCCCGCAACTAACTCATTAGTCACAATGCTTGCAAGGCTTATAGTGATGTGCATTACCGAGTGGGCCCAGAGATACCTCTCCGACAATTGGAGTGACAAATCCTAATCTCGAAATACGCCAACCCAACAAGTACCTTTGGAGACACCTGTAGAGCACCTTTATAATCACCCATTTACGTTGTGACGTTTGGTAGCACACAAAGTGTTCCTTCGGTAAACGGGAGTTGCATAATCTCATAGTCATAGGAACATGTATAAGTCATGAAGAAAGCAATAGCAACATACTAAACGATCGAGTGCTAAGCTAACGGAATGGGTCAAGTCAATCACGTCATTCTCCTAATGAGGTGATCTCGTTAATCAAATGACAACTCATGTCTATGGCTAGGGAACATAACCATCTTTGATTAACGAGCTAGTCAAGTAGAGGCATACTAGTGACACTCTGTTTGTCTATGTATTCACACATGTATTATGTTTCCGGTTAATACATTTTCAGCATGAATAATAAACATTTATCATGATATGAGGAAATATATAATACTTTATTATTGCCTCTAGGGCATATTTCCTTCAGGAGGCGCGGACGAGCAAGGAGGGCAGCTGGAGCAACCGGACGAGGATCTCGCCGAGGTGGTCCTCGTCTTCCAGTGGCCCGCCGTCCGCGGATGGCCGGTGCGGAGGGCCATCTCGCCGCCACCGCCACTGCCCTCGTGACTCATGTGAAGGAAAATGGAAATGAGTAAAGAGGAGGCTGTGCCCTACTGGATGATACGTAAGAAGGAAGGAATACACGGGTTGGGCCTCTAGAGAAATGCTCACTCGCTAATTCTGCTGCTGTCGTAGAGGTACGCGCGTATTCTACCATGTATGTCGTGTTCTGCTGCTGTCAACAAGGAGAGTTATGTGCTTATTGCTTTGTTTTGAACACCTTGCAAACTATTGGAGACTTTCACTTTAAAGGAAATTAATGAATCTTACCTTTTATATATACTAGTCGGCAACCTGTGTGCCCGCACGGGCTTTACAAATGAAGTATCCTTATGATTCAACATGGAGAGGGAATAGTATGTCATGTGAAAAATATTTCATTCCATTAAAAAAATGTTGCTGACATTTTTGAAAAATGTTCACGCATTTCAAAAATATGATCAAGACACTTTTATAATTGTTTGTACAACGTCTTATAATTGTTTGTCAAGATGATAGAACAGCAATTGACAGCTCAACTTAGGGAAATATAAGGGGTGACAGCTCGACCATTGAACAATTTTCGCTAGCTAATGGACATATGAAGAATTTTCTCCTTTAGCAAGGGTCGGTTGTCATCGCCATATCAAACACTGAGAATCCGGTCCAAAACAAAGTACGGAGGGGTGCATAAAACCAAGACAATAGTGTCACTAACTTAACAAATAACAATTGACTGTCAGGCTCACAAGTCTAAATTTCTATGCATTCAGTGAACCACTCAGTCAACATGTTAAAATGGGGAAGAAGAGGATGTTCTATGCATGGATAATAGTAATAGCTTTAACAACAACACAATCCTGAAACAAACTAAGGTCAATTTGGCATACCATATGAGTATTCTTACATGTCAGCAACTTGGTATGTATTGTCAATTACTCCTAATATATCATCAATAGGCGGGCTCAAGAAACATGCTACATGTACTGATATCTTTACGGTAATATTGTCGATAGAAAATCTTTTACTACATAAGAAACCTGCTACATGCAATGGAGTCCCCTTCAGAGCCTTGTATGCTTAAATTTCAGGTGTAAGATTTACTAGGAAGGTGTCTTTAACTACACGTTATATTGAGCAGATTGACTAATTTTCACAATCTGTTTTATGTTTCTTTAAACGATGAAAACATCGGATTCCAGGAATGGGGAATAAACCCGCTTCCCGCCGCACGCACGCCATACCGCCACCAACCCGACCAACAGGTTGTTCCCCACAATGACTTTATATAGAGGATGTAAGCAAAGAAATGATATGATAGTGCACATTAGTCAAAATAGTTTGATGTCTTTCAGGATAAATACAATTGAGTTATAAAACACAAAAAACACAACTACTAATTATATTGATCTAATTTGCTACCAATTAGTTCAAAGCACAGTAAAGGCATTGGGCAACCATGCATGCAAAATAAGTATGTTCAGGCAACTCCTGTAATGTAAAGATAAGAAATTACCTGCAGTATAGAAGTATGCGAATGGATGGTAGGAATACTCCAAAAATCTTTGATTAAGATTCGTCCACTCCAATGACTCAAGTTGAAGTATGAAGGAGTAGGTGGCCGCACACCCACCGAAGGACACTGTTAGAAGAACTGCATCACCATCCACGGAGTACCCTACTATATTCAGCATAGCATACCAAAGCATACTATGCATGTGAGCGGTCTATCGTGGCACCCATATGGCAGTGCCATATCTATTGAGCATGTGTTCCCATATTTGTAGGCTCTGGTACGAAAATACAGCGAAGCCAACACGACCATGATCACCCATGATGATCTCGGTGCTGGAACTGTAGGCCTCCTTACCACAAATAGTGTTTCGCTATCCAAATTGAACTTGAGTGTGCCATCCAGGGGCATATTTAGCCACCGGTAAACATCATTTCGGGTGAGGGTGGAGGGGAGAAACTTGCTGACAATACATGGTTTCGCCATTATGGGAAGATCTCCCCCTCACCAGTCTCTAAGGAGTAGACCCGGGCTAGCACTGGGTGTCTCCATCTGGTGGCCACCAGAACCACGTTGAAGGTGCCCGAGTGGCAGTATCCATGCACGTGACCTCGCACGTCGGCAACAGCGCAGAGCACGGCCCCATTGTAGATAACGTACTCATCATCGATGAAATCCAAAGGAATTACCATGCCACGGAGGCCCCTCATGACAGGGTGACAGAAGGAGAAGGGTCAGATCCCGGTTGATGATGAGGACGCGGCCATGGCGGCACCTGAGCAAGGTCCAGCGACCAAGCGCGTGCCAGAAGCATAGGGAGAAGCGCTCGCGAGAGATCTAATCGGGGCGTCGAGGATGCGGAAGAAGGCCTGGTCCGTGACGAGGCGCCCCCGTTGCCCATAGAAGGCGGAGGCGCGGACAAGCAAGGAGGGCAGCGGGAGGAGGCGGACGAGGATCTCGCCGAGGTGGTCCTCGTCTCCGAGTGGCCTCGCCGTCTGCGGATGGCCGGTGCGGAGGGCCATCACGCCGCCACCGCCGCTGCCCTCGTGACTCATGTGAAGATAAACGGAAATGAGTAAAGCGGAGGCTGTGCCCTACTGGACGATACCTAAGAAGGAAGGAATACACGGGCTGGGCCTCTAGAGAAATACGTTCTAGATAAATACAATTGAGTTATAAAACAAAAAAACAACTACTAATTATATTGATATAATTTGCTACCAATTAGTTCAAAGCACAGTAAAGGCTTTGGGCAACCATGCATGCAAAATAATTAAAGATAAGAAATTACCTGCCGTATAGAAGTATGCGAACGGATGGTAGGAATACTCCAAAAATCACCACTCCAATGACTCAAGTTGAAGCATGAAGGAGTAGGTGGCCGCACGCCCACTGAAGGACACTGTTAGAAGAAGCGCATCACCATCCTCGAAGTACCCTACTATATTGAGCATAGCATACCAAAGCATACTATGCATGTGGGCGGTCTATCGTGGCACCTATATGGCAGTACCATGTCTACTGAGCATGTGTTCCCACATTTGTAGGCTCTGGTACGAAAATACAGCGAAGCCAACACGGCCATGATCACCCATGATGATCTGGATGCTGGAACTGGGAATGCCATTAAAAATAGGCCTCCTGACAACAGATAGTGTTTCGCAATCCAAATCAAACTTGAGTATGCCATCCAGGGGCATTTTTAGCCACCGGTAAACATCATTTCCGGTAAGGGTGGAGGGGAGCAACTTGCTGACAATACATGGTTTCGCCATTATGGGAAGATCTCCCCCTCACCAGTCTCTAAGGAGTAGACCCGGGCTAGCACTGGGTGTCTCCATCTTGTGGCCACCAGAACCACGTTGAAGGGGCCCGAGTGGTAGTCTCCATGCAAGTGACCTTGCACGTCGGCAACAGCGCAGAGCACGGCCCCATTGTAGATGACGTACGCGCCATCGACGAAATCTAGAGGAATTACCACGCCGCGGAGGCCCCTCGTGACAGGGGCGAACAGAAGGAGAAGGGTCAGATCCCGGTTGATGACGAGGACGCGGCATGGCGGCATCTGAGCAAGGTCCAGCGCGTGCCAGAAGCATAGGGAGAAGCGCTCGCGAGAGATCTAATCGGGGCGTCGAGGATGCGGAAGAAGGCCTGGTCCGTGACGAGGCGCCCCCGTTGCCCAGAGAAGGCGGAGGCGCGGACAATCAAGGAGGGCAGCGGGAGGAGGCGGACGAGGATCTCGCCGAGGTGGTCCTCGTCTCCCAGTGGCCCCGCCGTCTGCGGATGGCCGGTGCGGAGGGCCATCTCGCCGCCACCGCCGCTGCCCTCGTGACTCGTGTGAAGAAAAACGGAAATGAGTAAAGCAGAGGTTGTGCCCTACTGGACGATACGTAAGAAGGAAGGAATACACGGGCTAGGCCTCTAGAGAAATGCTCACTCGCTAATTCTGCTGCTGTCGTAGAGGTACACGCGTATTCTACCATGTATGTTGTGTTCTGCTGCTGTGAATAAAGAGAGTTATGTGCTTATTGCTTTGTTTTGAACACCTTGCAAACTATTGGAGACTTTCCCTTTAAAGGAAGGTAATGAATCTTACCTTTTATATATACTAGTCGGCAACCTGTGTGCCCGCACGGGCTTTACAAATTAAGTATCCTTATGATTCAACATGGAGAGGGAATAGTATGTCATGTAAAAAATGTTTCATTCCATTAAAAAAATGTTGCTGACATTTTTGAAAAATGTTCACGCATGTCGAAAGTATGATCGTGACACTTTTATAATTGTTTGTACGACATAATATAATTGTTTGTCAAGATGATAGAACAGTAATTGACACCTCAACTTAGGGAAATATAAAGGGTGACACATCAACCATTGAACAATTTTCGCTAGCTAATGGACATGTGAAGAATTTTCTCCTTTAGCAAGGGTCGGTGTTCATGGCCATATCAAACACTGAGGGGTGCATAAAACCAAGACAATAGTGTCACTAACTTAACAAATAACAATTGACTGTCAGCCTCACAAGTCTAAATTTCTATGCTTTCAGTGAACCACTCAGTCAACATGTTAAAATGGGGAAGAAGAGGATGTTCTATGCATGGATAATAGTAATAGCATTAACAACAACACAATCCTGAAACAAACTAAGGTCTATTTGGCATACCATATGAGTATTCTTACATGTCAATAACTTGGTATGTATTGTCAATAGGCGGGCTCAAGAAACCTGCTACATGTACTGATATGTTTACGGTAATATTGTCGATAGAAAATCTTTTACTACATAAGAAACCTGCTACATGCAATGGAGTCCTTTTTAGAGCCTTGTATGCTTAAATTTTACGTGAAAGATTTACTAGGAAGGTGTCTTTGACTACACGTTATATTGAGCAGATTGACAAATTTTCACAATCTCTTTTATGTTTCTTTAAACGATGAAAACATCGGATTCCAGGAATGGGGACTAATCCCGCTTCCCGCCGCACGCACGCCATACCCCCACCAACCCGACCAATAGGTTGTTCCCCACAATGACTTTATATAGAGGATGTAAGCAAAGAAATGATATGATAGTGCACATTAGTCAAAATAGTTTGATATCTTTCCAGATAAATACAATTGAGTTATAAGACAAAAAAACAACTACTAATTATATTGATCTAATTTGCTACCAATTAGCTCAAAGCACAGTAAAGGCATTTGGCAACCATGCATGCAAAATAAGTATGTTCAGGCATCTCCTGTAATGTAAAGATAAGCAATTACTTGCACTATAGAAGTATGCGAACGGATGGTAGGAATACTCCAAAAATCTTTGATTAAGATTCGTCCACTCCAATGACTCAAGTTGAAGTATGAAGGAGTAGGTGGCCGCACGCCCACCGAAGGACACTGTTAGAAGAAGCGCATCACCATCCTCAAAGTACCCTACTATATTGAGCATAGCATACCAAAGCATACTATGCATGTGAGCGGTCTATCGTGGCACCCATATGGCAGTACCATGTCAATTGAGCATGTGTTCCCACATTTGTACGCTCTCGTACGAAAATACAACGAAGCCAACACGACCATGATCACCCATGATGATCTGGATGCTGGAACTGGGAATGTCATTAAAAATAGGCCTCCTGACCACAAATAGTGTTTTGCTATCCAAATCGAACTTGAGTGTGCCATCTAGGGGCATTTTTAGCCACCGGTAAACATCATTCTGGTGAGGGTGGAGGGGAGCAACTTGCTAATAATACATGGTTTCGCTATTATGGGAAGATCTCGCCCTCATCAGTCTCTAAGGAGTTGACCTGGGCTAGCACTGGGTGTCTCCATCTGGTGGCCACCAGAACAACGTTGAAGGGGCCCGAGTGGCAGTCTCCATGCACGTGACCTTGCACGTCAGCAACAGCGCAGAGCACGGCCCCATTGTAGATGACGTACTCGTCATCGATGAAATCCAGAGGAATTACCATGCCGCGGAGGCCCCTCGTGACAGGGGCGACAGAAGGAGAAGTTTGAGTACACATTATATTGAGCAGATTGACTAATTTTCACAATCTGTTTTATGTTTCTTTAAACGATGAAAACATCGGACGCCAGGAATTGGGACTAAACCCGCTTCCCGCCGCACGCACGCCATACCCCCACCAACCCGACCAACAGGTTGTTCCCCACAATCACTTTATATAGAGGATGTAAGCAAAGAAATGATATGATAGTGCACATTAGACAAAATAGTTTGATATCTTTCTAGATAAATACAATTGAGTTATAAAACAAAAAAACAACTACTAATTATATTGATCTAATTTGCTACCAATTAGTTCAAAGCACAGTAAAGGCATTGGGCAACCATGCATGCAAAATAAGTATGTTCAGGCAACTCCTGTTATGTAAAGATCAGAAATTACCTGTCGTATAGGAGTATGCGAACGGATGGTAGGAATACTCCAAAAATCTTTGATTAAGATTCGTCCACTCCAATGACTCAAGTTGAAGCATGAAGGAGTAGGTGGCCGCACGCCCACCGAAGGACACTGTTAGAAGAAGCGCATCACCATCCTTGAAGTACCCTACTTTATTGAGCATAGCATACCAAAGCATACTATGCACGTGGACGGTCTATCATGGCACCCATATGGCAGTACCATGTCTATTGAGCATGCGTTCCCACATTTGTAGGCTCTGGTACGAAAATACAGCGAAGCCAACACGGCCATGATCACCCATGATGATCTGGATGCTGGAACTGGGAATGCCATTAAAAATAGGCCTCCTGACCACAGATCGTGTTTCTCTATCCAAATCAAACTTGAGGATGCCATCCAGGGGCATTTTTAGCCACCGGTAAACATCATTTCCGGTGAGGGTGGAGGGGAGCAACTTGCTGACAATACATGGTTTCGCCATTATGGGAAGATCTCCGCCTCATCAGTCTCCAAGGAGTAGACCCGGGCTAGCACTGGGTGTCTCCATCTGGTGGCCACCAGAACCACGTTGCAGGGGCTCGAGTGGTAGTCTCCATGCAAGTGACCTTGCACGTCGGCAACAGCGCAGAGCACGGCCCCATTGTAGATGACGTACTCGTCATCGACGAATTCCAGAGGAATTACCACGCCGCGGAGGCCCCTCGTGACAGGGGCGAATAGAAGGAGAAGTTTCAGATCCCGGTTGATGATCAGGACGCGGCCATGGCAGCATCTTAGCAAGGTCCAGCGACCAAGCGCGTGCCAGAAGCACAGGGAGAAGCGCTCGTGAGGGATCTGATCGAGGCATCGAGGATGCGGAAGAAGGCCTGGTCTGTGACGAGGCGCCCCGTTGCCTAGAGACAGTGGAGGCACAGACAAGCAAGGAGGGCAGCGGGAGGAGGCGGACGAGGATCTCGCCGAGGTGGTCCTCGTCTTCCAGTGGCCCCGCCGTCTGCGGATGGCCGATGCGGAGGGCCATCTCGCCGCCACCGCCGCTGCCCTCGTGACTCATGTGAGGAAAAACGGAAATGAGTAAAGTGGAGGTTGTGCCCTACTGGATGATACGTAAGAAGGAAGGAATACACGGGCTGGGCCTCTAGAGAAATGCTCACTCGCTAATTCTGCTGCTGTCGTAGAGGTACACGCGTATTCTACCATGTATGTCATGTTCTGGGCTTTACAAATGAAGTATCCTTATGATTCAACATGGAGAGGGAATAGTATGTCATGCAAAAAATGTTTCAATCCATTAAAAAATGTTGCTGACATTTTTGAAAAATGTTCACGCATGTCGAAAATATGATCGTGACACTTTTATAATTGTTTGTACGACGTAATATAATTGTTTGTCAAGATGATAGAACATCAATTGACACCTCAACTTAGGGAAATATAAGGGGTGACACCTCAACCATTGAATTTTTTTCGCTAGCTAATGGACATATGAAGAATTTTCTCCTTTAGCAAGGGTCGGTTGTCATCGCCATATCAATCGCTGAGAATCCACTCCAAATCAAAGTACGGAGGGGTGCATAAAACCAAGAAAATAGTGTCACTAACTTAACAAATAACAATTGATTGTCAACCTCACAAGTCTAAATTTCTATGCTTTTAGTGAAACACTCAGTCAACATGTTAAAATGGGGAAGAAGAGGATGTTCTATGCATGGATAATAGTAATAGCATTAACAGCAACACAATCCTGGAACAAACTAAGGTCTATTTGGCATACCATATGAGTATTCTTACATGTCAGAAACTTGGTATGTAGTGTCAATTACTCCTAATATAGCATCAATTAGCGGGCTCAAGAAACCTGCTACATGTACTGACATCTTTACGGTAATATTGTCTATAGAAAATCTTTTACTACATAAGAAACCTGCTACATGCAACGGAGAACCCTTCAGAGCCTTGTATGCTTAAATTTCAGGTGTAATATTTACTAGGAAGGTGTCTTTGACTACACGTTATATTGAGCAGATTGACTAATTTTCACAATCTGTTTTATGTTTCTTTAAACGATGAAAACATCGGATGCCAGGAATGGGGACTAAACCCGCTTCCCGCCGCACGCACGCCATACCACCACCAACCCGACCAACAGGTTGTTCCCCACAATCACTTTATATAGAGGATGTAAGCAAAGAAATGATATGATAGTGCACATTAGTCAAAATAGTTTGATATCTTTCCAGATAAATACAATTGAGTTATAAAACAAAAAAACAAAACTACTAATTATATTGATCTAATTTGCTACAAATTAGTTCAAAGCACAGTAAAGGCATTGGGCAACCATGCATGCCAAATAAGTATGTTCAGGCAACTCCTGTTATGTAAAGATAAGAAATTACCTGCCATATAGGAGTATGCGAACGGATGGTAGGAATACAACAAAAATCTTTGATTAAGATTCGTCCACTCCAATGACTCAAGTTGAAGCATGAAGGAGTAGGTGGTCGCACGCCCACCGAAGGACACTGTTAGAAGAAGCGCATCACCATCCTCGAAGTACCCTACTTTATTGAGCATAGCATACCAAAGCATACTATGCACGTGGTCGGTCTATCGTGGCACCCATATGGCAGTACCATGTCTATTGAGCATGCGTTCCCACATTTGTAGGCTCTGGTACGAAAATACAGCGAAGCCAACACGGCCATGATCATCCATGATGATCTGGATGCAGGAACTGAGAATGCCATTAAAAATAGGCCTCCTGACCACAGATAGCGTTTCGCTATCCAAATCAAACTTGACTATGCCATCCAGGGGCATTTTTAGCCACCGGTAAATATCATTTCCAGTGAGGGTGGAGGGGAGCAACTTGCTGACAATACATGGTTTCGCCATTATGGGAAGATCTCCCCCTCACCAGTCTCTAAGGAGTAGACCCGGGCTAGCACTGGGTGTCTCCATCTGGTGGCCACCAGAACCACGTCGTTGAAGGGGCCCGAGTGGTAGTCTCCATGCAAGTGACCTTGCACGTCGGCAACAGCGCAGAGCACGGCCCCATTGTAGATGACGTACTCGTCATCGACGAATTTCGGAGGAATTACCACGCCGCGGAGGCCCCTCGTGACAGGGGCGAACAAAAGGAGAAGGTTCAGATCCCGGTTGATGATCAGGATGCGGCCATGGCAGCATCTTAGCAAGGTCCAGCGACCAAGCACGTGCCAGAAGCATAGGGAGAAGCGCTCGCGAGGGATCTGATCGAGGCTTCGAGGATGCGGAAGAAGGCCTGGTCCGTGACAAGGCGCCCCGTTGCCCAGAGACGGCGGAGGCGCGGACAAGCAAGGAGGGCAGCGGGAGGAGGCAGACGAGGATCTCGCCGAGGTGGTCCTCGTCTTCCAGTGGCCCCGCCGTCTGCGGATGGCCGATGCGAGGGCCATCTCGCCGCCACCGCCGCTGCCCTCGTGACTCATGTGAAGAAAAACGGAAATGAGTAAAGCGGAGGCTGTGCCCTACGGGATGATACGTAAGAAGGAAGGAATACACGGGCTGGGCCTCTAGAGAAATGCTCACTCGCTAATTCTGCTGCTGTCGTAGAGGTACACGCGTATTCTACCATGTATGTCGTGTTTTGCTGCTGTGAACAAAGAGAGTTATGTGCTTATTGCTTTGTTTTGAACACCTTGCAAACTTTTGGAGACCTTCCCTTTAATGGAAGGTAATGAATCTTACCTTTTATATATACTAGTCGGCAACCTGTGTGCCTGCACGGGCTTTACAAATGAAGTATCCTTATGATTCAACATGGAGAGGGAATAGTATGTCATGCAAAAAATGTTTCACTCCATTAAAAAATGTTGCTGACATTTTTGAAAAATGTTCACGCATGTCGAAAATATGATCGTGACACTTTTATAATTGGTTGTACGACGTAATATAATTGTTTGTCAAGATGATAGAACATCAATTGACACCTCAATATATGGAAATATATGGGGTGACACCTCAACCATTGAACAATTTTCGCTAGCTAATGGACATATGAAGAATTTTCTCCTTTAGCAAGGGTCGGTTGTCATCGCCATATCAAACGCCGAGAATCCAGTCCAAAACAAAGTACGGAGGGGTGCATAAAACCAAGACAATAGTGTCACTAACTTAACAAATAACAATTGATTGTCAGCCTCACAAGTCTAAATTTCTATGCTTTCAGTGAACCACTCAGTCAACATGTTAAAATGGGGAAGAAGAGGATGTTCTATGCATGGATAATAGTAACAGGCTCTGCTTCCCTCTACGAAGGGCCTATATTTTACTTTTCAGTTTTTACTTCTATGCAAGAGTTAATAGTGTTCATTCCTATTTTCAACCTCAATTATTCTCTACTTGGCAAGAATCATGTGGTAGGGAATGATCCAGGCACATATATCCAGTTGAATATAGGTAATCATGAGTTATTATTATTGACATTATCAGCTATGATAAGCAAGTTGGGGTGCGAACATTAAGCCCCTATCTTCCTATGTGTTTGACTCAAATGGTTTGTTCAAAAAATTTGCTTTGAGTGTCAGCAATCATGCAAGACTAAATGATAGTTGAGTATGTGGAATTTGCTAAATCAAAGCTCTTACATAGACATTTGTTGAAAATAAGATGAATTGCAATTGTTTGATGACTGAGAACATATTTTGTTAGGTTTCAAGAAAGTTTGTGGTCTATACGTTAACATGTGAATACCTTGCTAATTGATCATGAGGTATTTTATGAGATAAGCTACTATTTTATGATATATAATGATGCTAAAAAAGGTGTTTGGAATTATCAATGATCAAACTTGTGCACTATTCTAGCATTCACACTTCATAAATTATGTATGTTATAATTTACTTACTCAAGGATGAGCAGGAAATAAGCTTGGGGATGTTGATACGTCTCCAACGTATTTATAATTTATGAAGTATTCATGCCATGTTTACAATAATTTTATATGGTTATTGTGCACTTTTATATGATTTTTGTGGACTAAGTTATAGATCCAATGCCAAGTGTCATTTCCTGTTTTTTTGCATGTTTTTTGTATCATAGAAAATCCATATCAAATGAAGTCCAAATACAATAAAAGTTTACGGAGATATTTCTTGGAATATATGTGATTCTTGGGAAAAGAATCAATGCAAGACGGTGCCCGAGGGCTCCACAAGGCAACATAGTGCATTCTACCCCCTGGCCTCGCCCCCTTGCCATGTGGGCACCTCTTAGGTCAGTTGGAGCTCTTCTATAGCTGCCAGAAAGATAATTACCTGATAAAAATCCCC
>NW_025227996.1:40145-40792 GCF_018294505.1 Triticum aestivum
CAAAAGTTCAGCTCAATCGGAGTTACGGATCTCCGGGAATATAAGAAACTGTGAAGGGCTCCGAAAACAATCATGAGCAACAGAAGATTACAGAGAGATCCAATCTAGGGGAGATCTCCCTCTCTCTAGGAGGGCCAAGGAAGAAGAAGAAGAAGAAGGAGTAGGGACCCCATGCCACACTAGTAGAAAACAGGGCTTTGGTTCGGGCATGGCAAGCCCATTACTCCCGGTTCAGTCACGAACCGGGACCCATGGGGGCAGTCGTCCCGGTTCATGAGCCCGTAGGGGTGGCCGGGGCCTTGTGGGCATTGGTCTCGGTTCGTGTGGACCCATTTGTCCCGTTTCTAGCCACGAACCGGGACCAATGGACCTCGCTCCTGGCCCATAACCATTGGTCCCGGTTCTTGGCTTGAACCGGGACTGAAGGCTGGGCTTTAGTCCCGGTTCCAGCCACGAACCGGGACAAATGAGCTGCCTATATATACCCCATCGCCACAGCAGAGCACTCCACAGTGCTCTGTTTTTTCTGGCCAGCGAGGGGAGGGCATTTGGGTGCTCTAGCTCACCTCCTATGCACATGAGGTGTTCGATGAAATGTCTGAGCCACACTAGTTAATCTTTCTCCTCTCGAAACTCGACCACTGAGC
>NW_025227996.1:41435-42365 GCF_018294505.1 Triticum aestivum
CCATTTTCCCCGAGATTTGTGTAGGTTTAGCGGTCCATCACGTCCCATCCCCGTCTTCACCGCCGTCGATTACCTGCGCCGATCTCGTCGCCGGCACCACCGTGGTGAGCCTCTTGTTCTTATCTTCTTTCTGAAAGCAAAAAATTCTTACTTTAGATAGATACTTGTCTAATTTTCTTACTTTTATTATTCCTTGTTATTATATAGTGCGATGGTTTTGGTATCCGCCCCCGTCGGCCCTCGTCCTGTCTATGATTCGGATGTGGTATATATTATCTTTTTATAACTATTTGGTTCATTTATTGTTTATGACAACTAGGAAAGTGGCCTGCTCGATGCGCGGGCTAGAACTTTAGAAGTTTATAATCATGACATATTATGTGATTTGTGAAAAAAAACAAATTCAGACCGAAATGTGAATATAAAATATCATTGTCCATAGTTACAAAAACAATACCCAGTGAATAGTTAATTTACATTTGTAAGGAACATTTGTACTCTGGGCTTCCCTTTGTTAACAGAAGTGTCATCACTCTTGTTCTACGTGTAATAGTAATGGGGAGCTAAATGCAACTACAATGAATTTCAAAGTTGTAATACAACATCATTAATTGGCTAGCACATTTCATTAAACAATATCAAGATACTTAGGAGAACATAATTCGTATACATATATGGTTATCAGAAATACTGCAATAATTCTCCAAGTGCCGAAAGGTTATCCGCCGACTTTGATTGTTTATGTGGATAATAATCAAAATGATGCAAACAGTTTCAAATATCCAACATGCCCAAGTTAAATATAACTTAGAATAGATGATGTTTAACTGAGTATGTGTCTTGGCAACATTACTAAAAGCATGACTTATTCAACCTCTTGCTTGGCATAAAAACACATTAGCCAGAGCATTATCGGCGCTTCTAACATTA
>NW_025227996.1:43918-44656 GCF_018294505.1 Triticum aestivum
CCGGCGGTGGTGGTCATCTCTTCCGTCAGAGGTGGTCGGCGCGAGGCTAGGTGTTCGGATCTCGGGATCCGTCATCTGGCACCAGCTGCGAGTCAGGGAGACATAGTTGCCGGTGAAAACCGAGCCGACGGCGGGCGATGGCGGCGTTCCACGTCGTTACCTTGATGAAGGCATCGTTATGTGACTACCGTCGACCCACTCGTATTGCTCCGGGGGAAACCCTAGGATCTGGTGTTCCAGACCGGACGATAGCGGCACTGCGGTGTCGTTTCTCTCTTGGGAGCATCGTTTTGTGGAGCAGCGCTGGAAGTCAGAGGCAGGAGGTGGAGCGGCTTCGTCTTGCACGGAGCTTCGGTGGATATGTCAAGTCATGCCTGACCGACAGGTGCTACGCTTGGTCATGCACTAGTAGAAAAAGGACCTAATGTGAGACACATTAGTCCCGGTTTGATTTTGGCCAGGTACTAATGGTACCATTAGTGCCGGTTCAAACGGCTATGCACTAATGCCGGTTCGTGTTGAACCTTTAGTACCAGTTCGTGCCACGAACCGGTACTAAAGGGGTGGTGGCAGGCTGGCGTCAGGCCGGGGCCCCACGATCACCTTTAGTACCGGTTCGTGGCACAAACCGGTAATAAAGGGCTTACCTTTAGTACCGGTTCGTACCATGAACCGGGACTAAAGGGGTCTGACCTATAATCCCGGTTGGAGACACAAACCGGGACTATAGGGCAATTT
>NW_025227996.1:45001-48298 GCF_018294505.1 Triticum aestivum
TGTCAGGAAAACAACAAGTGCAGACTTGGAAAGGGCAACTTGTTAGGAAAACAACAAGTGCAGACTTGGAAAGTAGAGGGAATAGAACTCCGAAGTTAAGCGTGCTCAGGCTGGGGGAGTGAGAGGATGGGTGACCGGTCGGGAAGTTAGACGATTTGGAATGAGTGATCCACACTTGAGTAGTTAAGAGGGGTGATTAGAGAATAAATCATCAAATAATTCAAAAAATTGAAAATCGAAAAAAATTCAATTTTTTTCCAAAATTTTCAGAAAAAAGTTTCAAAAAAAAACCTTTAGCACCAGTTGGTAACACCAACCAGTACTAAAGGTCCCCCATACCACAGCGCAAGCTCACGCCACATGGTGGGCCTTTAGTGGCGGTTCGTGCTGAACTGATACTAAAGGGGGGGGGGCTTTAGTCTCCACTCTTTAGTGCCGGTTGCAGAACCGGCACTAAAGGCCCTTATGAACCGGTGATAAAGCTTCGTTTTCTACTAGTGATGCCTGGTCGGCAGGTGCTACGCACGACAAATCCTCCAAGGCTTCAAGCTGTGTCGGCTGGTGGTACGTGGCAGCATGGCGCTGAGGTGTATTAGTGGCGACCGCGACGTGTACAACTGTTTGCGCGCAGGGATGAGGTGCCGTTGGGCGCCGTGGTGGCGTCGACGATAGCTGGACCGAGCAAGGTTGATGCATCAGTACAGTTCTGAAGAGGGAGCGGTGGCAGTTGGCAGCGGCGGCCTTTGAGAGCGCGCCGGACCAGTGTGTGCCCCAGACCCGACAAGTGGCTAGGTTGGGGTCTCAGGTCTTAGATGTTAGGCTTGGCTGCGATGTCTGTTTGGTATTAGGCTCAGGCTATCTGCGCCCCTTCATCAACGGGATAGGTGTAGCGACAGTTTGTTGCTTAGACCGCGGCTTTAGTCTTGCTGTTGTATGACTTCGTAAGGTCTTGTGAGAATAATTAATAAAGTGGCCGTATGCATCGCCTAGATGCAGAGGCCGGGGGTCATCCTCCTTTTCTAAAAAAAAGACACTTGTGTAGGCTTATTTAAAGCTTGCAATGCAGACCATGCAAATGCAGTTACCTTGTCCATCTCTTGAAAAAGTAGGGAAATAGAAATAAAATTAGTAAAGTTACAAGGATAAAATTGATCATAAAAGATATTCCTGAACAAAACAATCCTAGCTACCATGCAATTATATCAGCACTTTCCTTCCTTCTGATAAACAGAAGAGATATATATATAGCATTCATATGTATATATACTAACTAAAATTTATACCAGAGATGCTCCCTTTCTTCCATGTGACTAATAATGTACACCCTCGACATGAATATGAAGGCCTCTAGTTCAGTATTCAACTTAAGTACCATAAATTTATTTATTATTTGCATGACGACATAGTAGGTAGGTCAGTATATTTTGATGTGTTGGGTGGAATGTATGGTCGGGAGTGTTATCCTCGGTGAGGCTGCTTGGATCGTGTGCAACATACGACCTGAGAGTATGACACAAACTATGAAGACATTGTATGTACAGCGTTCAGTTGCTTGCGTCCTCGCGTCACTGAAATTCCCTTACATACACGTGCATGTACACTACACATCTCATGTCGGCCTGTTTTTCAAAGATTTTTTTCTGAAGCCATCAAATCATTAATTGACCGGTAAACATGCAGCCATACTGGATCGATGTCCACGTACTCCAGCCATGCGGGGTGCATGCTGCAATCGTCCTCCTCAACCTCTACGGCTGCATATGTTTCCCAATATTTTAGGCGCCAGTATGCCCTCTTTTTTTGCGGGCAGCAGTCTGTGTCTTCGATAACTTCACACCAAAATAAACTATGTAGAGGAGGGTTTGTACCTGATTTTGGATTCAGTGACCTGTCTGCACAGTCGAGTCACGCTGGTCGGTAGATACCTGAGAAAGGAAGCAAGATTTTTACCCGCCTTGCAGAGTGCTCTACTTAATCAAAACCTGAGCTTTCTGCAAGTACAATTGCAGCCTTAGCCAAATGACATGATCGTTCCATGTGCTAGCTAATAGAAATTGGATAATGATTGAGAAGTTTCTATTACATACAATGATTGAGAGACTGAGAGTAACCAAATCATGCATTCTAGTTGAGACGAAATAATGTGAACAATTACCTCATGGAACAGTTGCAACTTTCTCTTGATGAGACTGCACATACACGCGTAGGCATACCTTAAGAAAAATTCCCACAATAATTAGAAAGATCTAACCATATACATGCCCAGAACCAATTTTTCTGGCTTGATGAGATTTTACTGATGACGTACCTTTTTGGGGGGCAGGATATCAAGCAAATCTATGGGGCCTCTGCGATGAATACAACAGGTTGAAGCACATAGGAGGAATATAACGATACAGATTTACTTGTCTGCAGAGTGGGTGAGGATTGAAGGAAGATCAACTCAAATCGTTGTTGGGGTGTGATCTGAATGTATCCAATGAGCAATTACTTTGGGGACAGGGAGGCTGGGAGGTCATAGTGGATCCCATTCACTACCCGTGACCAATCATGAGCCATACCTCTAACTTAGGCAATGAAGGAAGAACTATTCCCAAATTTCTTCGTCAGATCACATCTGCAATGTTCCAGCCCGCCAAGGATCCTGCTGCCCATCGCACTCATGTTGCTCTTCCCCCCTTCGTCTGCATCATGCTTTCTTCCTTCTATAGTGCCTGCTATCTTGCCAGGTGACCTTCTGTAACCTATGGAGCGGGAGCTGCGTGAGATCTTCACATCGCAACGACGGCGGCGGCGGCGGCAGTGCGTACAGTAGGAAGTCGTAGGGCAGCCCCCACGTGCATGTTTTCCAAGCCTATGAAACAATTTTTTTTTACTTATACGGGAGAATTGAAGCTGGATAGGTGCAGTTTTTGTAACCCAAGACCAATTTCCATGGGAAAACGCTTTGTTTAAGCCGGCTGATTTCTCGTTTCTGTAAGTCGCCTCGATAGATCGACACGTGTTCGGTCGAAACGATGCACCGCCCCTCAACCTTATCCTTTTCCTGGACCAAGTCCTCCTCTTCCTCTGGACACCCGATCCCCTCTCTCCCAATTCCCCCTGCAGCCTTGCTCTCTTCTCTTCCTGAGCGCATCCGCCTCTGTCCCTCACCTCTCCCAGCCCCCGGTCGGTAAGCTGCTGCTGCTACAAGGGGCGCCGCTGCGCTGCGATGGCTGCCACTCGACGAGGAGCCGTAGCTGCGGGGGGAGCGATGGTGCGCATGTTGTGGGCGGCGGCGCGAGATCCCGCGGGGCT
>NW_025227997.1:0-2600 GCF_018294505.1 Triticum aestivum
TAGAAGTAACAGCACCATACAGAAGTACAGATTACAAGAATCAAAATGTAAAGTAGCCGTAAGTAAAGATGCAGTCTGTTTATTTAGCTCGCAAAACGGAATTTTGGATTTTTAGAAAATAATCTTCCTAGAAATACAGTGCCAAATGATTGTAGGTGAGTCAAGAGACAACAACATCTCATCCAATCTCTTCAAACAGTGATTATTTTTGGCCACTTGCTCACGTACTCCTTATCTAAATACTTGGGGGTATCCTTCAAATCTTCTACCAAGAACTTGGTTATCTCATCGGCTTGATTATCAACGCTGAGATGCACTTCTCGGAGACTACTAAGAGTCTCGATGCCATAAATCCCTTCGAAGGCCTGAAACTGCAGATCAATCCTCTCGAGTGGTGGCATTACCTCTCCTGTAACTGCAAAGCTCAGCCTTGGCACCAAAGTTGCAAAGAAGCGAAGCAGCTTTAGACTCTTGAATCCTCCAGGAGGAACAATTATCTCCCTATTGAGTGTAAAGGTGAGAGAAAACAATTCGGGCAGGTCCTGGATGAGCTTGAAAGTATCAGTCTTAAGAACTGTCACGGAAAGGGTCAGCTTGTAGAGGTTCTTGAGCTCCACGATCCACTTTGGAGGCTTTTCCAACATGCCAGACAGCTCCAGACCAGTGAGGTATCTTGGAGGAGCGGACATGGAGTCTAGTGAGTTGATAAAATTAGAGCTCTCATCATTGATTGCAAGTGTCTGTAGACCGCAGCTGCAGAGGTACTGAATGGAGGAGCATAAATCTATGAAGGTTTTTTGACCCTCAATAATATTGAGCTTGTAAATGGCAAGTTTCCTTAGCCCAGTTAGCTGATCAAGACTTGCAGCAGTGGTCGAGCCTTCACTGATCTCGATCCCTGACAGTACACGAAGTGCTTTCCTTGTCACCTTATTTTTCTATTGAGGCATCTTCAAAGCCTTTCGTGATTTTTTACTTCCCCCAAGCAAACTGCGGAGCCGTTTGAGATTGCCAAAAGTTTTGGGTAGATCTCCGACATTTGTCTCCCTTGCATCAAAAGTTTCCAGATCCTGGATCTTCTCTATCTCTGATGGAATCATGGAAATCTCTGTTCGACGGAGGCTCAAATACTTCAGTACAAGCATTTTACATATGTCCTCCATATGTTTATTTGTCAATCCCTTCCAACCCTCCAGATCAAACACTTGAATTATTCCATTATTGAATGAATGAAAAGGCAGTGGTCGGTCTTGGCTTCCAAATACGGTTAGTGACCGTACTTGAGACAAATCCATGCCTTCTGTTGGATTCCCTTGTTAAGAACCACTACTCTGCATGGAGAGTCGACGGACTTTGTTGCTAGGAGTTGGCATCAACCAGTGCCCGCCGACGACAGTGATAAAATTTTCCTGGCTTGCTTTGGACACGATATATTCAAGAATCATATCGTGAACTTTAAAGGATTTTACCTTGCCGTTGCGGTTGTGATCAACAGGGCGTATTATCTTCCTACTTATGAGTTGATTGAAGTATGTTTCTGGGACCTCCTCTGCTGTCAGACCTTGCTTCTCAGTGACAAAGCATTCAGATATCCATCTCCTGGTCAGGCGCTTCGTACAAATCTTCAAACCCTTTAGAAATATGCTCAAGTACAATGAGCAGGTCTTGAGATCTGGAGGCAAATCATTGTAGCAGTAATCGAGTATCCTTGTGACTCCATCCAGGGTAAGTGGAGCCACCTTCTCTTGAAACAATGACTTGCAAACTTTCCTCCAATGGCCATGGTCATTCTTTTTGGCTGGGTTGCAGGCGGCAAGACCAGCCATGGTCACTATGGCCAAAGGCAGCCCACCACAGTACTTCCATATTTCTTCATGGGCATGTTGTTTCTTGCTGCATTGGTTTGCGGTTCACAAAAACTATGATTAAATAGCTTTTCCGAGTCTACATCGCTAAGAAAACCAACTGGATGCAAATAATCGCTAGTCAACTGGCACCAGAAATATACATACCAACTCTTCTTTCTCCCCACCATCACTCCTCGTTCGCCCCATCATTTGCTTTTGTGCTTTCAGGGGATCCCGTGGAATGAGCCAGTCGCCGCATCAGAGCATGCCGCACCAACAGCTTGAAATCTTGTAGTCACTATTACTCTGCCATTATTATCATTTTCATGTGGCAACCAAGTTCTAATATCATGCCATGTTTCTGCAGACCAAATGTCATCAATCAAGAGGAGATACCTAGCAAAAAAAGGTAAACAAAAGTACAAATGAGAAAAGAAGTGGTCGCATACCCAAGTTAGTCTTTTGTATGTTAAAACTAGCTGATAAAAGAAACTTCGTCTAACTCAGTTGTGCAAGTGAATGTACAGTCTCAATACCTAGATTTCATTTGCTAGGACTCACTTATGGGCCTCTAGTTTATTAAAATAATTTATACAGTTTTTCATGCGCTATTTTTAGAAACTAATGAGACATTCACCTAATAGTTTTAATTGGGGGTATAACTCTTTATTTTAATAGACCATACACTAATGGCGAAGCTTTTTGGAGGTCTTGAGTAATTCTAAAAATAAATGTGATGATTCGCAATTTCTG
>NW_025227998.1:0-1085 GCF_018294505.1 Triticum aestivum
TTTTGCGTTCCGTACGCACCATTCAAAGCGACGTCATCAATTTTCAACACTTTCTGACATCATTTGCTATTTTTCAGTCATTTACCGATTTGTTTAGAGAGCTAAATGACCGTGAAATTGAAAATCACTACAAAATGAACTCTGAAAATGTCGAAACTTGGCATGGTATCATCATTTCACCCACATAGTATGGCAACAGAGTAGAGAGGGTTACGGCAAAAACTGGACGCACTTCGTGTACAAACTGGACAATCTCTTTCGGAGTATCAGGGTTTCGAATGAGAACTTATCTGTTACACTGGCTCTTCATTTTTTTAACTTATTACAACTCCAGACTTTTTTTGCGTTCCGTACGCACCATTCAAAGCGACGTCATCAATTTTCAACACTTTCTGACATCATTTGCTATTTTTCAGTCATTTACCGATTTGTTTAGAGAGCTAAATGACCGTGAAATTGAAAATCACTACAAAATGAACTCTGAAAATGTCGAAACTTGGCATGGTATCATCATTTCACCCACATAGCATGTGCAAAATAGTAGAGAGGGTTACGGCAAAAACTAGACGCACTTCGTGTACAAACTGGACAATCTCTTTCGGAGTATCAGGGTTTCGGACGAGAACTCATCTGTTACACAGGCACTTCATTTTTTTAAACTTATTACAACTCCAGACTTTTTCGCGTTCCGTACACACCATTCAAAGCGACGTCATCAATTTTCAACACTTTCTGACATCATTTGCTATTTTTCAGTCATTTACCGATTTGTTTAGAGAGCTAAATGACCGTGAAATTGAAAATCACTACAAAATCAAATCTGAAAATGTCGAAACTTGGCATGGTATCATCATTTCACCCACATAGCATGTGCAAAATAGTGGATAGGGTTACGGCAAAAACTAGATGCAGTTCGTGTACAAACTGGACAATCTCTTTCGAAGTATCAGGGTTTCTGACGAGAACTCATCTGTTACAGGGGCACTTCATTTTTTTTAAACTAATTACAACTCCAGGCTTTTTTACGTTCCGTACACACCATTGAAAGCGACGTCATCAATTTTCAAAACTTTCTGACATCATTT
>NW_025227998.1:1264-1974 GCF_018294505.1 Triticum aestivum
ACAAACTGGACAATCTCTTTCGGAGTATCAGGGTTTCGAATGAGAACTTATCTGTTACACTGGCACTTCATTTTTTAACTTATTACAACTCCAGACTTTTTTTGCGTTCTGTACGCACCATTCAAAGCGACGTCATCAATTTTCAACACTTTCTCACATCATTTGCTATTTTTCAGTCATTTACCGATTTGTTTAGAGAGCTAAATGACCGTGAAATTGAAAATCACTACAAAATGAACTCTGAAAATGTCGAAACTCGGCATGGTATCATCATTTCACCCACATAGCATGTGCAAAATAGTAGAGAGGGTTACGGCAAAAACTAGACGCACTTCGTGTACAAACTGGACAATCTCTTTCGGAGTATCAGGGTTTCGGACGAGAACTCATCTATTACACTGGCACTTCATTTTTTAAAACTTATTACAACTCCAGACTTTTTTGCATTCCGTACACACCATTCAAAGCGACGTCATCAATTTTCAACACTTTCTGACATCATTTGCTATTTTTCAGTCATTTACCGATTTGTTTAGAGAGCTAAATGACCGTGAAATTGAAAATCACTACAAAATGAACTCTGAAAATGTCGAAACTTGGCATGGTATCATCATTTCACCCACATAGCATGTACAAAATGGTAGAGAGGGTTACGGCAAAAACTAGACGCACTTCGTGTACAAACTGGACAATCTCTTTCGAAGTATCAG
>NW_025227998.1:1984-2500 GCF_018294505.1 Triticum aestivum
GTTTCTGACGAGAACTCATCTGTTACATGGGCACTTCATGTTTTTAAACTAATTACAACTCCAAGCTTTTTTGCGTTCCGTACACACCATTCAAAGCGACGTCATCAATTTTCAAAACTTTCTGACATCATTTGCTATTTTTTAATCGTTTACCGATTTGTTTAGAGAGCTAAATGACCGTGAAATTGAAAATCACTACAAAATAAACTCTGAAAATGTCGAAACTTGGCATGGTATCATCATTTCACCCACATAGTATGGCAACAGAGTAGATAGGGTTACGGCAAAAACTGGACGCTCTTCGTGTACAAACTGGACAATCTCTTTCGGAGTATCAGGGTTTCGGACGAGAACTTATCTGTTACACTGGCACTTCATTTTTTAAAACTTATTACAACTCCAGACTTTTTTTGCGTTCCGTACGCACCATTCAAAGCGACGTCATCAATTTTCAACACTTTCTGACATCATTTGCTATTTTTCAGTCATTTACCGATTTGTTTAGAGAGCTAAATG
>NW_025227998.1:2510-3620 GCF_018294505.1 Triticum aestivum
TTACACTGGCACTTCATTTTTTAAAACTTATTACAACTCCAGACTTTTTTGCATTCCGTACACACCATTCAAAGCGACGTCATCAATTTTCAACACTTTCTGACATCATTTGCTATTTTTCAGTCATTTACCGATTTGTTTAGAGAGCTAAATGACCGTGAAATTGAAAATCACTACAAAATGAACTCTGAAAATGTCGAAACTTGGCATGGTATCATCATTTCACCCACATAGCATGTACAAAATGGTAGAGAGGGTTACGGCAAAAACTAGACGCACTTCGTGTACAAACTGGACAATCTCTTTCGAAGTATCAGGGTTTCTGACGAGAACTCATCTGTTACATGGGCACTTCATGTTTTTAAACTAATTACAACTCCAGGCTTTTTTGCGTTCCGTACACACCATTCAAAGCGACGTCATCAATTTTCAAAACTTTCTGACATCATTTGCTATTTTTTAATCATTTACCGATTTTTTTCGAGAGCTAAATGACCGTGAAATTGAAAATCACTACAAAATAAACTCTGAAAATGTCGAAACTTGGCATGGTATCATCATTTCACCCACATAGTATGGCAACAGAGTAGATAGGGTTACGGCAAAAACTGGACGCACTTCGTGTACAAACTGGACAATCTCTTTCGGAGTATCAGGGTTTCGGACGAGAACTCATCTGTTACACTGGCACTTCATTTTTTAAAACTTATTACAACTCCAGACTTTTTTGCGTTCCGTACACACCATTCAAAGCGACGTCATCAATTTTCAACACTTTCTGACGTCATTTGCTATTTTTCAGTCATTTACCGTTTTGTTTAGAGAGCTAAATGACCGTGAAATTGAAAATCACTACAAAATCAAATCTGAAAATGTCGAAACTTGGCATGGTATCATCATTTCACCCACATAGCATGTGCAAAATAGTGGATAGGGTTACGGCAAAAACTAGATGCAGTTCGTGTACAAACTGGACAATCTCTTTCGAAGTATCAGGGTTTCTGACGAGAACTCATCTGTTACAGGGGCACTTCATTTTTTTTAAACTAATTACAACTCCAGGCTTTTTTACGTTCCGTACACACCATTGCAAGCGACGTCATCAATTTT
>NW_025227998.1:7533-14481 GCF_018294505.1 Triticum aestivum
ATCAATTTTCAACACTTTCTGACATCATTTGCTATTTTCAGTCATTTACCGATTTGTTTAGAGAGCTAAATGACCGTGAACTTGAAAATCACTACAAAATGAACTCTGAAAATGTCGAAACTTGGCATGGTATCATCATTTCACCCACATAGCATGTGCAAAATAGTAGAGAGGGTTACGGCAAAAACTAGACGCACTTCGTGTACAAACTGGACAATCTCTTTCGAAGTATCAGGGTTTCTGACGAGAACTCATCTGTTACTGGGCACTTCATTTTTTTAAAACTAACTACAACTTCAGACTTTTTTTGCGTTCCGTACGCACCATTCAAAGCGACGTCATCAATTTTCAACACTTTCTGACATCATTTGCTAATTTTCAGTCATTTACCGATTTGTTTAGAGAGCTAAATGACCGTGAAATTGAAAATCACTAGAAAATGAACTCTGAAAATGTCGAAACGTGGCATGGTATCATCATTTCACCCACATAGCATGTGCAAAAGAGTAGAGAGGGTTACGGCAAAAACTAGACGCAGTTCGTGTACAAACTGGACAATGTCTTTCGTGAAGGGGAACGCGACAGAAAACAAAAAATTTCCGACCTATGCACCAGCCCAGGACCACTATGGAGACTGCATACGTGGTTTGATCTTTTTCGTTACCGACTCGTAGCGCAGCGGGAAGTAGAGTCGATGACGATCGGCGGTGCAGATCCCCGCAGCTAGGATTTACAACCTCCCAACCGCGAGGATGTATACCCTCATCTGCTCCTCAGACAGCCCTCCGGGAGGCGGTCGAACAGCCCTCCCGGACGGTGTCGCGGACAGCCCTTCGGGAGGACCTTCGAAACTCGAACAGTCACTCGGACAGCCCTTCGGGAGGACCTTCGAAACTCCGATGGTCACACGGACAGCCCTTCGGGAGGCACTAACGAACTAAGACCGAAACTACAATCTCTCTACAGAGTTGCACACATACGGTGTCAGCTATCCGGCAGGGCTTCGCCGTCCAGAACTAGTTCCTGCCGGAACCCAGACAGCCTTTTGGCTCTACGAAACTATTTCGCTGGGAGGGAGAGAAGAAGCCAGATCATTGCAATGGCATGTATGTGAGAAGGGATGATCCTTTAGGCAGCCCCCTCCACCCCTATTTATAGGCCAAGCCCAAGGGTGGCTTCTCCATGAAGCCAAGGGGGGAATACCAAAAAGGCCCTCAAGGTGGCTTCTCCAAGAAGCCAAGCAAAAAGCACTTTCACTATTCATGACGACATTTTTCAGCGTCCGTTCGAACTGAAAATATTTATGTGGGCTCAGAACATTTCCAGTACCCACTAAAATAATTTTCATCGCGTTCCGAAACAATTTCGGTTTAGTGATTTTCATCTGCGAAAAGCAAACAAGAATGCGTTTTCACTATTCATGACGACAATTTTTCGCGTCCACCAAATCCGAAAATATTTCTGTGGGTCTTAGAATAATTCCAGTTCCCACTAAAATGATTTTGGATTCGTTCTGAAACAATTTCAGATTAGTGAATTTCATCTGCGAAAAACAGCCAAAGCGGTACCGGCAGCTCCGAAACATTTTCGGTTTTTATTTCTGAAAATTCCAAAATGTTTCCAGAATGATTCTGGCACCCTCCAAGAATTATCAGGCATGTGCCGAAACCATTTTGACTTAATGGCATACCCCGAAACAACTTTTTCGGTTTCACCGAAACTCATCCGGTGACCTCTCTCTGCGGTACGATTCCGCTGTCCGAAACTTTTCGGTGTCCGAAACTTTATTTTCTCTCAGACTCCCTGTCTAGTATTCAGCAGATAGATGACCCTTAAGCGTGTGACCCTATAGGTTCGGTGAAGTATAGACATGACCTGGAACCCCTTCCGATCAATGATCAACATCGGAGCCGTCGACACCCATATTGACCCCTATACCCACACGAATGAATATTCGAGTGAACCTCCAGTTGAGGTGAGCTATTCCTGTTGCTTCACGATATATCACAAACACCCGAGGTGAGATTTATTGCATCCCCGTGGGCCAACACTTTGTCCACTATGCAAGTTACCTCGTTACCGGTTTTGTTCTCTTTTCTCGTTTCGTGTTCCGGCATCCCCGTGATCAAATCACAAAGTGTCTGGCTAGACGATGATGGACACCGTAACACCGAGTGGGCCCGAGTATATCTCTCCATCGTCGGAGGAGCAAATCCCAATCTCGAGCTATCAAGTTACTTAACATACTTTCCCATGAACCCGTAAGCCGCCATAATAGCCATCCAGTTACGGATGACGTTTAACAAACCCCAAAGTTCATGAAGCAAGCATGAAGAAACTTGATACTCTCATGGTCTAAGGAATTATGCAAACATTAACTGTCTCTGTGTTATAAACCATTAACTTGTGACGAATGTATCTCATAGCATAACATCAATTCGGGTCGATTCAACACAAATGTCCTTCCTGACATTGTGCCCTCAAAGTTGCTTGACATAGACATGCCCATGATTGGGAAAACATAATCATCATGCAACACTTGAGCTAGTCTTAGAGGCACGACTAGGAATACATTTTACCGTTTATTATTCCACACGTGCATATGGGTTCTCCCCAGAGCCTTTATGGATATACGGGCTCGGGAACCACAGCAGTTATAGCATGGAAAATAAACATAATTATGAACAGGGAGATAATCAATAACATTTATTATTGCCTCTAGGGCATATCTCCTACAGACTCCCACTTGCACTAGAGACAATAATCTAGCTTATGCTAATGCACTTCACACCTGTGGCACACCGGTGTAAATATGCTTCGCTTGTGGTATAGCCTGATGTCCAACGGATCTGACGACTTCAGTTCCGTGTGTATCTTTGCATGTCCTCACGTTTTCACAAAATTCATATTTTGTGTGGACTTGGCTTTGTATGTATGTGAATCACAGGTCGAACCTGGATTCCTCAGACTGAGTTATGGAGCAACTACCTGCAGTAGTGTCCCATTGTCAAAAGCCATCTTGGAACTATACTAAGTTCATGAATGAACTATATGATTCAACATCTTCTTTGTCGCTTCTAAAGCGTCAACATACTTAGCCCTTGTCATAGAATTCGCCACAGTAACTAGTTTGAACAAATTCCAACTAACTGTGCCACCACATTGTGTGTTACACAAAACCCTTAATTTAAATCGAAAATCGCATTGACAAAGATGAAAACTGTATCGATGTAACATTTTACAACAAACTCTTCATGATCTCTGCTTGCGAGAAAACCATGTCATCAGTACTTACTCTAGTACTCTGTGACATCTTTCACTGTTGTCCCATGATCAGTAATTTGATCACTTTGGTATCCATACAAGCAACACCTTGGGAGTATCGGACATATCTGGTTGTTTTACATACCATGGAATAGATGATTAATCCAAACACAAAAGTGTGTGGAATCTGCATCATGTATTTTACTCATCAGTGTTTTCGGACACCGAGTCTTGCAAAAACTCTTTCCATGTTACTTTGGCAAGAATCACTCCTTGGCGTTTTAAATGCTAAAAGGTTTGAGCATCTTGTCAATATGTATTCATTGCTTAGCCCCATTAGGTAAATCTATCTCCATAGATCATCATGCCTAATATTGAGGCTATTTAGCCTAAGCACTTCATCGAAAAACTATTTTCAAATGAAGTCCTAATTTGTGTCAAGAAATTTATTTCCAATTACCAATGTGCCAAGCACATAAGGTTTTTAGAAATATTATTATGCTCCCACTTACTTTCTTGAATTACAAGCATCTTCGTTACCCATTGATGAAGTCAAAACCCCTTTGACCATTTCATCAAAACATGAAGATTCCAACTCCATTTTGCTCTCTTCTGTCCATTGTTGGAACTCTGAAGTTTGCATACCTACTAGCATCCTCTGGATCGACAAATTACTTTGGACTGTATCATATACAAGTCCTAGCTTTCATTTCCATCAGATGGTAATCCTTTTATCATCCATGTTTCATATCTCATGATTGAAATATGTATTAATTGCTAGTTCAACCCGAACCGACTTTAAGCATCTCTACGATGAAAAAAACCTCATCATAGTCAACTCTTGAACTTGTTATTTCAACAAGTCGAGCTTTATGGATAAAACATTTTTATCCGTATCAGTTTTAAGTTCCATAAATATTCGTTAGACTCTAAGTCTTCCGAAAGGTGTATCAAGGTTTAAATCTTGAATCACTTATATGGAAACTAACTCGGGTTGTATTGGCATTTAGCCAATTCCGGAGTCAGGGCCCATCAACGCTTCCTTGTGTATCGTAGGTATAATGTTGTCTAACAACAATATCTCGTTTGCGCACCTGAGAGGTTTGCACGAGCCTTGCCTACGTGGTTCAGCTGCAAGTTCGACCGAAGTTCATACATTTTATTGTAGAGACTTCCGTATCAGTCGCAGTAGGAAACTCTGGAATTACTTCCAAGGTCTCTTTCCTTTGATCTGATGACGTAGATACTGTTTATCTCGTCGAGTTGCACTATTCTCCCACTCACATTTTTGAAAGAACCATTCTCTTTAAAAGCACACCGTTTCGTGGCAAAACTATTTGCCTCGGTATAGTGAGGGAGGAATACCCAACATTTTGGTATAACCTACAAAGTAGCACTTGTCTGATTTGGAATAGGTTTGTAACCTTTTATACAAGCCCCATATTCCAAATGTTAAGAAAAGATATAACATGGTTGGGCGTACCATACCATGGCTTCATTTCAACAGACCCGATGTAGCTCTTTTCAGTGTAAAAGCCGCAGTCTCTAAAGCATCACTTTAAAAAGGATAATGGCAAATTTATTTATGTCATCTTTGACCTTACCATGTCATATATGGTTAGATTACATCTCCACGGATTTTTCACTTGCAGTGGTGTTCCGGGAGGTGCAAGTTATGAAACCCCTTTCACAACTCATCAGACATTTGCTAAACATGTAACTCAAATATTCCTTTGTGCAATCAAATTGCAGAAACATAATTTTCTTGTTACAATAACTTCTACTTCATTTTTGAAAACCTTTCGAATGATTTGAAAAGATCCAGACTTACGTCTCATCAAGCAAATATCCATATATCTACTTGAGTCATTTATGAAGATATATAAATCCACTACTTGCAACAACATTTATTGAACTACACACATCAAAATGTATGATCACCAATAAGTTTGTTGCTCGTTCCTTATGGCCTGTGAACGGTATTTTAGTCACTTCACTTTTCGGAGGAAACTTGCAAGTGTCAGATGATTCAAAATCAAAAAGACTTCAAAATCCATCATAATGGAATTTTCCATGCGGGTTTCTCCAATGTGACCAAATGTAGTGCCACACTTGTGTGGTATTCTTTTAGTCTTGCGACATTTAGCGTCAGTGTTATGGATGTATCATATTAACATCAATATTCATAACATACGTCCCATCGATGACGGAAGTATGGCCCTTATGTTATTCATAATACTTAACAACAATTGTTGTTTTTATGAACAACTCTTTTGCAACAAACATTGTGCAATGGGTAGAGTGTATGAAACTCTAAAATGAATTATGAAAGTAAACCCAGAGGTATTGTATTATTATCAATATTCATAACATACATCTCATTCATAATGAAAGTATGGCCCTTGTGTTATTCATAACATCGAACATAAAAAGTTCTCTTATGAACAACCTTCTTGCAAGATACCTTATGCAATGGGATAGAGTTTGTAAAACTCTAAATGAATTATGAAAATAAATACAGACGGCAATACACCGATGGAAGGTATAGTAACATTTACTATGTTCCCTGTGTATACCTTAACCTTATTTCTTGCTAGTCTTTCAGGCCATAGTAGTTCTTACATCGAGTTGCAACAGAATGCAATCGAGCGGGCATTTTGTGATGAACTCACAATACCCAAGAATTAGTGATTAACATGTTTAACCATAATTCGCAAGAACTATATCTTTGACCAGCCTTCTATACATCAAAAACTTGTATGACATTCATACATGAGCTGGATATTCCAATCTTCTTTCCTTTTGCCTTTATACTTCTAACAGTTTAACTTCTAGTATTTCTCCTACTCTCAGAAGAAGCACCCAACTTAAGAGTGGCATTAGCCCCGGACTTCCTAGGCATGTAAGTCATACTAACACCCTTTGGACACTTCCTTTCTCTTTAAGTTGTTGTTTTACTCACCTTTCATTATATGACAGGCGTTCTTCTGGATCCCTTTCCCAACAGTCAAATGCATAGTAAACACTTTTACTAATACTTGCAAACAAACATTGCTTTGTTTGTATCTAAAAATAATTTCCGGTTCCATGAATATCATATAACTATCCCAACTTTCGAAGTTTGGGTTTCATGCACTACTAGGAAAAGGGCTATAGATGGAATGACCACTAATGGTGCACCAGAAATGTGGTGCGCCATTGCTATATAGCAATGGCGCACCAGACAAACGGTGCGCCATTAGTAACAATTTTTTTTTTGCCAGACATACTAATGGCGCACCAGGACATAGTGCGCCATTACTAGTTGTAACTAGTAATGGCGCACCAGCAACATAGTGCGCCACTAAAATATTTTTTTATTTTTTACTTTTATGCAAAACTACAAATGGCGCACCTGGTGCAGTGCGCCATTACTAGTTTAAGCTAGTAATGGTGCACTGCTCCCCGTGCGCCATTAGTGTATATTTCATGGACACTTGATCTCGATCCCCCTTCCATCTCGATCGCTATCCCACCTCACCAGATCCGGTCCCCCTCGCCGCCGAGCACTCCCTGCACCCTCTACCCTGTTCCACCGGGCGCCGCCGCCGACCCCCCGCACCCTCCCCCGCTCCACCGCCGCCGACGACCCACCGCACCCTTCCCTGCTCCACCGCCGCCGCCGACGTCCCACCGCACCCTCCC
>NW_025227998.1:14673-18105 GCF_018294505.1 Triticum aestivum
ATCCCCCTGCACCCTCTCCGGCCTGCTCCACCGTCACAAATGAATGCTATAGCTAATTCCTCCCTCTCCCTCGCCAGTTCCCCTTCGTCCCTCTCCCCCGCGCCAGTTCCTCTCCGTCCGCTCCCAATCCGCGCCCCCGCCGCCTCCCTCTCCCCATCCTCCCCTCCGACCCCACCCCACTCTCGCCGGAGCAGCACCGCAGGGCCGACACCAACCTCACCCTCGCCCGCGCGCGCCGCAATCTCCGCCTCGCATTCAACAGCTACACATTCTACACCGAGGACAAGGACATGAAAATTATTACTGTTTTTATAAAAAAATTATTACTGTTATGATTTAAACAAGTTTGAACATATTTAAACACAAATAAATATCAAACAGCATTTTAAATGCATAAAAAAATTTGGGAGCCTGGGAATCGAACCCAGGACCTCCTAGTGTGTGTGCTGCGTGCTGACCAGTCGGGCTAGTGGGCTTGTTCTGATGGAGATAGGGTTAGGTGGGATATAACCTGACCAGTCGGGCTGTAAGTAAAACAAAATTCTAATGGCGCACCAGGGGGAGGTGCGCCATTAGAATCGACGTAGTTATTGCGCACCAGGGGGAGGTGCGCCATTAGAATTTTTATACTTGTTCCCCTCGCACTGTCGCCTCCCTCCCTCCCTCGCTCGCCAGATCCCCCACTCCTCGACCCCAACCGTACGCCGCCGCCCCCTTGCTCCGCCCCCTCCGTCCGCCGCGCCTGCACGCCGTCGGCGACGCCGCCGCCGCTGTGGTCTTGCGCTGCCTCAACGCCGCCGCCCCGACCCCCGCGGGACTCCACCCCCGCCACCCCTGCGCCCCCCGAACGGGATCGGCCGAGCGCGCGCCGCCCGCTCCTTTCCTCTCCTCCTCCCTCCGACGAGCGAGGGCCTCCTCCAGCCCCTGCAGCAGCTGGCGAGCGCGGCCCCGACGCGCCCATCCCGCCTTTCAAGTTCAAGTTCAGCACTTTCATATGGTATCTCCAGTTCTGAAAAGTAGATTCATATTGTATCTCAAGCAAGTCTCATTTCTCATTATCATAAGGAGTATAGGCAATATTTACTGAGCTTCACTTGGTCCAAATCAGAACCTATAATGCCCACATCAATATGTTAGTTTATGTTCCAGCTTGACAGTTTGTTTGTTGAAAGCAGTGATGTTGTTAGTTTAAAGGGAGCAAGCTTTGCTGCCCATGAAATCTGTTACTCTTTAGGTCCTGGCCATGTTTGGCATGAATAACCTCCAGATAATTAATTATTGTTTGAGTAATAATAAAAAGTAGAAGTGTGATTTAGAGACGAAACCTTCGAGGAGTGACAACCTTCGAGGTCCCTGCCAAGACCTGCCAAGACACTCAGCAACATAGCATTTAAAACCAGACAAAACCTTCGAGTAGTGACAAACATGGCTTGCACTGTTGCACAAGGTGGCAAACACCACTTACTAAAAATATATCAAGCAGAAAACAGATTCATTCAAACAAGACCCTCACTCAAAAATATATCAAGCAGAAAACACCAGACAAAATTCATGTAGCTCCATTCAAACAAGACCCTCACTCAAAAAAGTTTCAAATGCAGCCTCTCAGATTTTCTGCATTTGTGGCATCAGTTTGGGACACTTCGTGGAGTTGTGCTGCACAATTAACTTCATGGAGAACATTAGAATTTGTGTTTGGTGAAGTAGTTAGTGTACTGTAATTGCAATAGTTTGCTTGGTCTTTCTTTGGTTTAAGTTAAGTTATTGTCAGATTTTCCTCTCCATTGCTCTGAGTGGTGCTTGTGTTTCTACTTGCAGAAATGTACCATGAGTGGTACAATCTAATTAACTACTGCTGCTATATACATCAATGCTTTACTACTAGCCCTTGAGTGGTGCTTGTGCTTCTACTTGCAGAAATGTACTACTTGGGAATTTTGTCAACTTGTGATGCTGCTGCTGTACCCTGAGAGGCCCTTGAGTTTGCCGAAATGTCGATTGACTTCCGTTCCGGCAAATTCGGGTACTCCATATGTCCTATTTTCAGCAAAGGTCATGCTGAAATTTTCCGTGAATTTTAGCATGACTTTGCTAAAAATAGGACATATGGGGCACTTGCGACTAATGCATGGGCCGGGGTATCTTAGTACTTAATTAAGTAGGATCAACTGCCCCTTTATTCTTGCTGCATTAAACCATAGGTGGCAATAGAGCCAAGTGATTAGGCCCAACCTAGAATTCTCCTTCCCTTTTCTTGATAGGGTGTATTATTAGAAGATACCCATATATATCAGTCAACCTAGGGTCCCTCGGCATCGATAAACCCTAAATGATGAAAACTTAACTTAGCATTTAGGGTGCCTCAGCATCGACAAACCCTAAAGGATAAAACCTTGGCTTTTAGGGTGCCTCGGTGTCGATAAAAACCTCAATGATGAAAGCTTAGGCTTTTAGGGTGCCTCGGCGTCGACAAACCCCAACATATTCTATTTGGATGGCCCTGCTAAGCCTTGACCATAAAAACTTGAGATGGATGTAGCAGGCTTAAAGAAAGAAATGTTTTTAGGACAACTCCACTGGGCTTGGCTGAAAATGCACAAGTGTGCATGACTAACAATATTCTATTGTAAAGCTAAACAGGAAAGAGGAACCACTCATCCTAACCATTAGCTCTCAAAATTACCACTTCACTTCTTACTACTGAAAATCATAGACCATCTCCATTCACCAATTGCTCAAACCAGTTCGAAGGGCGTGTTTTCACCACACTGTGGATTATCTTATTGGACCCAACAGACATGATGTAGTTTTGAATTATGAACATAGGAAATGTCGTCATCGGACGACGAAAGTCTCTCGGGGGAGTGCGACTGGTGCCACGACGGTCGAGGTCTGTGCGACAGGCCTCACCTGGACGATGATCGGCGCTTCAGCATTAAGCTCGAGGAGACCTTCGAAGTTGAAACGGTACGCAACGACGACAAGTGTTTTTTTCATAATTAAGCATGACTTCAACTATTCCAACGTGTAATTTCATCTTTTACAATTCGAGTATAGTTTATCCCATGCCATGCAAGACGCTATGTCTTGGAGAGGATTGTAACACCCTGAGAATCATGCTACAGTAACCCCCTGTGATTAAGCTAATCATGTTGCTAAACAGGGCTTGATCACATATGAATCACACCCTTTTCAAACTCCTAGTTCAAACTTCAATTAAATTTAAAAGTGGAAAATAAAAGTTTTCAAAAATTTAAACAAAAATGTTCGGTGGGTGCTAAATAATACACTGGTAATTATGGTGGAGAAAACACATTTTTATAAAACACCTAAATACTTTTAAATGAAATAAAACAGAAAAGAAAATAAACAAATAAAAAGAAAACAGAAAACAGAACAAACAGAGCAGAAAAAGAAAAAGGAGAAGCCCTT
>NW_025227998.1:18716-28068 GCF_018294505.1 Triticum aestivum
CGATCCCCTCTGCCCGAGCGCGCTCGCCGCCGTTCACCATCGTTCCCGCGGCCACCGTGCCCCGATTGCCCCGACGACGTGCCCGAACGAATCCCCGCCGTCGACTACGTCGACTACGCCATCGGGAACGAGCCGAGCGCCACTGCACCGGCCGCAACGAGCTCGTCTTCAACCTTCGGCCGCCGACGATCGCCGCCCCGTTTCGCCGCCTCGAGCCTCCCCGAGCACGCTGTCGTCCCCCTACAGCCTCGCAGTGAGCCTCTCCTTCTCCTTCCCCTCTCCGTTAGCTCGCCCGCGCTCCGTAGCTGCTCCCCCACGCGCGCCCGAACGCCGCGCCGCGGAGCTCGCCGCCGGCGGGTCTCCGGTGACCTTTTGGTCACGGGCTCAAGCCCGTTGCACTCCCCACCGTCCGTAGATGCCCCCCAGCCCCTCCGTTTGCTCGATAGGCCGCCGTAGCCGCGTTTCCGTCGGGCACCCGTAGCACCTCGCCGCCGGCGAGCTCGTAGCGCTCGCCCCCGGCCGTTCCAGCCCCTCCGACCACCGCAGTTGGACGCGCGACGCCGAGCCGCGTCGAACGCGCCCAGCCACGCCCCCGCAAACCCACCGTAGCGCAAACCCGCACCCCCTCCCGAGCCGCGCCGCCGCGTTTGGCTCGCCGGAGCCGCTCCAGCGCCGGCCGCCGACGTGGCTGGCCTGGGGCCACCCCAGTGCCCCTTCCAGTGGCCCCCACGGGCCCCAGTTGACTGGGTTGACCCAGTCAACTGCTGACTGGGCAGGCCCAGTCATTGACATGCGGGCCCCGCCACAAAAATTAAAAAAGAAAAAGAAAAAGAAAAATGTTTTATAAATAAAAATAATTAGATTAACTAATCACTCACTGACATATGGGGCCTACCCCTCTAATTAGACTGTTAGTTTAGTTTAAACAATATTAGACTAACAGAGGCTGACATGTGGGTCCCACTGGACCCACCTGTCTGGTTTGACTGGTCAGCCGACCTGTTGACCTGCTGACTTCAGCATTGCCCCATGCTGACGTCATAATTCATTTTTGCTGAATATAAATAATTCCAGAAATTCAAATAAACTTTGAAAATTCATATCTTTTAAACCGTAACTCGGATGAAAATGTTTTCTATATGAAAGTTGCTCAGAACGACGAGACGAATCCAAATACGCAGTCCGTTCGTCCACCACACCTCCCTAACCTATCGAACTAGCAACTCGGATGAAAATGTTCATGTCACGCATCGTCATGCTTATGTTTGCATTGTATTTACTGTTTCTTCCCCCTCTCCTCTCCGGTAGACTACGAGACCGACACTGCTGCTGCCCAGTTCGACTACGGAGTTGACGACCCCTCCTACTTGCCAGAGCAACCAGGCAAGCCCCCCCCTTGATCACCAGATATCGCCTATTCTTCTCTATACTGCTTGCATTAGAGTAGTGTAGCATGTTACTGCTTTTCGATATCCTATCCTGATGCATAGCCTATCCTTGCTACTACTGTTGATACCTTTACCTGAAATCCTACATGCTTAGTATAGGATGCTAGATTTCCATCAGTGGCCCTACATTCTTGTCCGTCTGCTGTGCTATACTATCGGGCCGTGATCACCTGGGCGGTGATCACGGGTATGTACTTATATACTACATACATGACACATGTGATGACTAAAGTCGGGTCGGCTCGTAGGAGTACCCGCAAGTGGATCTTTGTGGCGGAGCGACAGGGCAGGTTGAGACCACCCAGGTGAGAGGTGGGCCTGGCCCTGGTCGGCGTTCGCGGTTACTTAACACGCTTAACGAGTTCTTGGTATTTGATCTGAGTCTGGCCATTTGGTCTATACGCACTAACCATCTACGTGGGAGTAGTTATGGGTATCCCGACGTCGTGGTATCAGCCGAAGCTCTTTTGACGTCAGCAACTGAGTGGCGCGCGCCGGATTGGACTGGAACGCCACTAGGCTAGGTCTGCTTCCGGCCGCGTACGCAACGTGCAGGTGTGCATAGGGCGATGGGCCCAGACCCCTGCGCGCATAGGGTTAGACCGGCGTGCTGACCTCTCTGTTGAGCCTAGGTGGGGCTGCGACGTGTTGATCTTACGAGGCCGGGCATGACCCAGAAAAGTGTGTCCGGCCAAATGGGATCGAGCGTGTTGGGTTATGTGGTGCACCCCTGCAGGGAAGTTTATCTATTCGAATAGCCGTGTCCCTCGGTAAAAGGACGACCCGGAGTTGTACCTTGACCTTATGACAACTAGAACTGGATACTGAATAAAATACACCCTTCCAAGTGCCAGATACGACCCGGTGATCGCTCTCTAACAGGGCGACGAGGAGGGGATCGCCGGGTAGGATTATGCTATGCGATGCTACTTGGAGGACTTCAATCTACTCTCTTCTACCTGCTGCAAGATGGAGATGTCCAGAAGCGTAGTCTTCGACAGGACTAGCTATCCCCCTCTTATTCTGGCATTCTGCAGTTCAGTCCACTGATATGCCCCTTTACACATATACCCTTGCATATGTAGTATAGCTCCTTGCTTGCGAGTACTTTGGATGAGTACTCACGGTTGCTTCTCTCCCTCTTTCCCCCCTTTCCTTTCTATCTTGTTGACACAACCAGATGCTGGAGTCCAGGAGCCAGACGCCACCGTCGACGACGACACCCACGACACTGGAGGTGCCTTCTAGTACGTGCAGGCCGCTGACGACGACCAGGAGTAGTTAGGAGGTCCCAGGCAGGAGGCCTGCGCCTTGTTCGATCTGTACCCCAGTTTGTGCTAGCCTTCTTAAGGCAAACTTGTTTAACTTATGTCTGTACTCAGATATTGTTGCTTCCGCTGACTCGTCTGTGATCGAGCACTTGTATTCGAGCCCTCGAGGCCCCTGGCTTGTATTATGATGCTTGTATGACTTATTTATGTTTTAGAGTTGTGTTGTGATATCTTCCCGTGAGTCCCTGATCTTGGTCGTACACATTTGCGTGCATGATTAGTGTACGGTCAAATCGGGGGCGTCACAAGTTGGTATCAGAGCCGACTGCCTGTAGGAATCCCCCTATCCACACACCTTGGCCGAAGTCGAGTCTAGACATTACAAAACTTTTACTAACATGGTTGTGTGTCTTACGGGCCCACGTCGCCATTGGGTGGTACTAGTATCTTTTACTCCTCGACCTTTACTCTGGGACTCTGAACTCTCTTCTACTCGAGTTAAACGAATTTACTAACTCTAACACTAGGATCCCGTGACCGTATTCACCCCAAAGTTGGATAAGCCATAGTTGTTTCTTAGAATGGTATTTTGAACAATTCACACACTGTCATTTGACTCCTTTGAAACGTCTTTGCTTTCAGATGGAACCCACGAGGCAGGTCGTGCGCCACACGACGGCCATTGGTGCCTCGGGATCACCTGCGGTGCTAGCTGAGATGATGACCTATCTGGGTTATCGCTGGCACCCTGAGTACACCGTCTACGAGGAGTACCAGGACTTTAACCAGGAGCAGTACCGTGCCATCGATCACCTCTACTCTCGGGAGTATGACTCCACTACTGTGCTGCACACCGCACATGGTGTTGGTGTGACCATCGATATGGCTGTCCACGATGCTGCCTATGCTGCTCTGACACGTCTTCGTGGAGAGTATCAGGAGTTGGACACCTCCCCTTTCAGGCACATTGCTATCGCATCTGATGTTGGTGCGGAGGGATACTATACTGCTGCCTACTCCACTGTCACCCGAGAGCCCTTCTACCATCAGCACCTTGTTCTGCATGCTGATGGGCTGGATCGAGCTAACCGAGCTCTTCGCCATGAGATGTACACCACCCGTCAGCACCTTTACCGTGCTCTGACGCTGTTGCACCCCTTTGTCCGATCTGGACAGGTACCGCGTACTGCGACCTACCCAGCCAGGACCGTGATGCCCCACGGTGTTGGATGGCCAGAGGTGGGAGGCTACTCTCCCGCACTTGGTCCTCTTCTGCCACCTGAGCGTCGGGCTCTACACCTGAGTATCCGCGGCCCCCAGTCTGCTGACGTGGAGGGCTATCCGTTGCCTCACTACCAGCTGTCGGGCTACGATTACCTCCACAGTACCTCTTGGGACTGATGTAGGCTTGCTTGTAGTGTTAGAGGCATTCGCCGCGAGCCTGTGTGCCGCCTATGAGGTTTTAGTCTATGTACTGAACTCTGTGTACTGAACTCTATGCATGACCCCTTTTGTAAGCTATGCCGACTACTATGTAGTAGCTATCGTGCTCCTTTCATTATGCATGTTTCATCATGAATGATTCTTGTCATTGCAAATTTCTCAATGCTGAACTACCCCTATTATATATTAGCAGGATGGTTAGACCAGCTGGTCGTGGTCGTGGTGGCGATGCCCCACCACCACCTGAGTACATGGCTGGTATGTTCCAACAGTTTGAACTGAACCGCCAATTCATGGAAAATATGATGGCTCAGTTCCCTCGCCCCAATATGAACCAGCAGCCAGCTCAAGTGACTCTTCAAGATTTCATACGCCTCAACCCAACCATCTACCGCAGCTCAACTCAGCCTCTGGATGCTGATGACTGGCTCCGTGACATCACCTATGAGATGGAGTCTGCTGATGTAGCCCCTGCCAGCTATGTCACCTTTGCTTCCTTCTTCTTGAAGGGACCCGCAGCTCAATTGTGGGACAGCCACAGGCGTACTCTGCCAGCTGGAACAATCATCACCTGGCCAGACTTCCAAGCTGCTTTCCGTGCCCGCTTCATTCCTCAAGGAGTCATGGACCGGAAGAAGCGTGAGTTCCGCAACCTCACCCAAGGCAACAAAACTGTTGAAGCTTATCAGCGGGAGTTTCTGGACTTGTCCCGCTATGCTGAAGAAGACATTGCAACTGATGCACGCAGACAGGAGAAGTTCCGTGATGGCCTTCAAGCTGACATCAAGCTCGCACTTCTAGTGCATGACTTTGCTAATTTCTCCACCTTGGTGAACAAGGCCATCAATGTCGAAACTGGTCTGCAGGAATACCAGAGCTCTCACAGGCGCAACCGTGACACGGGCTCATCTTCGGGTTCGCCCGCACAGAAGCGTAAGTTATGGATCCCGAACAGCATGTACCGCTGCCCCAAGGCAGACCGATGCTGCACCTCGTCTGCCTCCACCACCATCTAGGCAGTCAAGACTTCCAGCTCCACCATCCCAAGCTCCTGTTCCCACTCCGAATAATGGCTTGTGCTTCAGGTGTGGTCAACCAGGACACCGTGCTAGAGAATGCAACCAGAACCAGAATCAACTGGCCCTTCCAGCAACTGGCCGTGGTAACAATCAGCCCCGCAACAACAATGCTAAGTCTTATGGTCGTGCTCATGCCAACCACGTTGATCTCAACGAAGCTCAAGACCAGCCTGCTACTGTGATGGGTACACTCCTCGTAAATTCAGTACCAGCATCCGTTTTATTTGATACAGGTGCATCGCATTCATTCATGTCAGAAGATTTTGCATACAAGGACGACGTTAAATATGAGGAGATGAACACCTCTGTATTGGTCAAAACCCCCGTGGGACAGTGTCAAACCTCCTTGGTTGGGATCGATGTCCCCGTGGAAATCGAAGGGCTGGAATTCTATGCCTCTCCCATTATCCTGAAGTCGTCTAACATCGACCTCATTTTGGGTATGGATTGGTTGAAAGCGCATACTGCTTCTATAGTTTGCGCCACTAAAACTGTCCATCTGCTACACCCTTCAGATGAAATAGTTGCCTACCAAGCTATTCTGGTGCAAAATGCCGAGGCAAGGCTCTATGCATTGAATGCATTGAACGCTGCACCACTCGAGGGCATTGAAAACATTCCCGTCGTGCGTGAATTCCTCGACGTCTTTCCTGAAGAACTTCCAGGGATTCCCCCTGCTAGAGCTGTCGAATTCATCATCGACTTGAAACCAGGCACCACTCCTATAGCCAAGCGACCCTACAAAATGCCGCCACATGAACTCCTTGAGCTTAAGGAGGAAATCGACAAATCTCTTCGCAAAGGATTCATTCGCCCAAGTTGCTCTCCTTGGGGAGCACCTTCTCTCTTTGTCAAGAAGAAGGATGGGACAAACCGGTTAGTTCAAGACTACCGTCCTATAAACCAAGCTACCATCCAGAATAAATACCCTCTTCCTCGGATCAATGATCTGTATGATCAACTGGCGGGTTCGTCAGTGTTCTCTAAGCTCGACTTGAGGTTGGGCTACCACCAGATCCGTGTTTGAGAAGAGGATATCCCAAAGACCGCCTTCATGACTCGCTATGGTTCATACGAGTACACCGTCATGTCTTTCGGTTTAACCAATGCTCCAGCCACCTTCTCTCGTCTGATGAACTATATATTCATGGATTACCTCGACAAGTTCGTCGTGGTTTATCTGGATGATATCCTGGTATTTTCCAAGAACGAAGAAGAACATGCTGAACATCTTCGACTTGTGCTGGAAAAGCTACGAGAGCATCAACTATATGCCAAGTTCTCCAAATGTGAATTCTGGCTACCCGAAGTAACCTATCTTGGGCATGTCATCTCTAAGGATGGTATTGCCGTCAACCCCGAGCGAGTTCAGGCTATTCTTGATTGGACTCCTCCCAAGAACGTTAAGCAAGTCAAAAGTTTTCTCGGTCTCGCCAGCTATTGCCGTCGATTTGTCGAGAACTTCTCCAAGATCGCCAGGCCTCTGACTAACCTGTTACATAAGGGCGTCAAGTTCCAATGGACAGACAAATGTCAGGAAAGTTTCCAGGCACTCAAAGACAAGTTGACTTCTGCCCCAGTTCTAGCTCCACCTGATACTAAGAAGGACTTCGTCATCTATTGCGACGCTTCCCGTCAAGGATTAGGCTGTGTCTTAATGCAAGACCGCAAAGTGATTGCTTATGCCTCTCGACAATTGCGCCCTCACGAAGAGAACTACCCAGTTCACGACCTCGAATTTGCTGCTATCATTCATGTGCTGAAGCAGTGGCGACATTACCTTCTCGGTAATCGTTGCGAGATCTTCACTGACCACCAAAGTCTGAAGTATCTGTTTACTCAGCCAGATCTGAACCTCCGTCAGCAGAGATGGATGGAGCTCGTTGCAGACTTTGACTTGGGTATTTCCTATACGCCAGGCAAGGCTAATGTAATGGCTGATGCCTTGAGCCGCAAGTCTTACTGCAACCACCTCCAGGTTCATAAAGTTCAGCCCTCGCTTGTTGAAGAATTCAGGAAGCTGAACCTCCATATTGTTCCTCCGGGTGCACTCGCTCCCCCTCCTAAGGAGTTTGGCAAGGTGAACCTCCACGTTGTTACCCAGGGTTCCCTCAATACCCTAGTTGCTAAACCAGATCTCGAGGACAGCATCAAAAGGCTATAGAAGTATGACTCTGAAGCCCACAAGATTAAGCGCTACCTCGCAGAAGGAAAGCCCTCATTCTTCACCATTGCTGAAGATGGCACCCTATACTTCAAGGGCCGCCTAGTGGTGCCATGTGCAGAGAAAAACTTGGATATGACACAGGAAGTTATGAAAGAAGCTCATGATACGCCTCTATGTATCCATCCTGGTAGTACAAAGATGTACCAAGATATCCGTCAGAGATTCTGGTGGTCTAATATGAAGCAAGACATTGCTCGTTATGTTGCTGAGTGTGACGTTTGTCGTCGTATCAAAGCAGAACATCAAAGGCCTGCTGGAACTCTGCAACCTATCTCTATTCCTGAATGGAAATGGGACCATGTTGAGATGGACTTCGTCACTGGATTTCCCAAATCACAGAAAGGTAATGACGCTATTCTTGTCGTCATTGATCGGCTTTCCAAAGTTGCACATTTCCTGGCTGTCAAAGAAACGATCACTGCTAGCCAGTTGGCAACGCTCTATATGTCCAGGATTGTTTCACTCCACGGTATTCCATTGGTTATCAGTTCAGACCGTGGTAGCTTATTCACTTCAAGATTCTGGGCAAGTTTCCAAGAAGCAATGGGAACTCATCTGTCATTCAGTACTGCGTTTCATCCTCAATCGCAAGGACAAGTTGAACGCGTCAATCAAGTTCTCGAGGACATGCTTCGAGCTTGCGTTATTTCCTTCGGCAAGAAATGGGAGGAATCTCTCCCGTATGCTGAGTTCTCTTATAATAATAGCTATCAAGCTAGTCTGAAGATGGCCCCCTTCGAAGTGTTATATGGACGAAAGTGCCGAACCCCTCTGAACTGGTCAGAAACTGGGGAACGTCCACTCTTCGGTCCGGATATTATCCAAGATGCCGAAGAACAAGTCCGCATTATTCGCGAGAATCTCAAGACTGCTCAGTCACGTCAGAAGAGTCAGTATGACCGTCATCATAAAGACATGGTCTATCAACCTGGCGAAAAGGCTTATCTTCGAGTCACACCTATGAAGGGTGCTCACCGCTTCGGGATCAAGGGCAAACTAGCTCCTCGCTATATTGGCCCATTCACTATTCTCGAAAGGCGTGGAAAAGTGGCATACCAACTGGAGCTACCGCCGAACCTTTCT
Organism: Triticum aestivum; assembly: GCF_018294505.1. Classification (NCBI taxonomy): domain Eukaryota; kingdom Viridiplantae; phylum Streptophyta; class Magnoliopsida; order Poales; family Poaceae; genus Triticum; species Triticum aestivum. The sequence goes on from NW_025227998.1 coordinate 27,268, forward strand.
CAGGTTCACGATGTGTTCCATGTGTCACAGCTCCGCCGTTGCTTCAAGGATCCAATCCGAGCTGTGGATCATGAAGTGCTCGAATTGCAGCAAGACCTCTCCTATAAGGAGCATCTGGTCCGCATTCTCGACCAAATTGAACGCCGCACACGTCAGAAGGCGATCTAGTTTCTCAAAGTCCAGTGGTCGCACCATTCTGAAGATGAGGCCACATGGGAACGAGAGGATCGTCTGCGCGAAGAATACCCCGCACTGTTTCCTTCTACCTCCTAAATCTCGGGACGAGATTTCTTGTAGTGGAGGAGATTTGTAACACCCTGAGAATCATGCTACAGTAACCCCTGTGATTAAGCTAATCATGTTGCTAAACAGGGCTTGATCACATATGAATCACACCCTTTTCAAACTCCTAGTTCAAACTTCAATTAAATTTAAAAGTGGAAAATAAAAGTTTTCAAAAATTTAAACAAAAATGTTCGGTGGGTGCTAAATAATACACTGGTAATTATGGTGGAGAAAACACATTTTTATAAAACACCTAAATACTTTTAAATGAAATAAAACAGAAAAGAAAATAAACAAATAAAAAGAAAACAGAAAACAGAACAAACAGAGCAGAAAAAGAAAAAGGAGAAGCCCTTTCCCCCCCTACTGGACCCGTGGCCCATCTGGACCGAACCCCCGGCCCAAACTGGGCCGCCACCCCCCCGACCCCCGGCCCAGCCCACTCTCCCCCTCGCCCCCTTCCCTGTTCCCCCGACCGGGGTCGAACAGTGGCCGTCCCCGCCGCACCCCCTCGCC
>NW_025227998.1:28078-42881 GCF_018294505.1 Triticum aestivum
ACCCCCTCGCCGGCGACGGGGAGGATAAGGGCGCCAGCTCCCCCGCCTCCTCGGGCCTCTCTCCCACTCGCCCCCGCTCTCCCCTCGGCCTCTGCGCCTTCCCCCGTCAGATCCACCTCCCTCTCCCCTTCGATCCCCTCTGCCCGAGCGCGCTCGCCGCCGTTCAGCGTCGTTCCCGCGGCCACCGTGCCCCGATTGCCCCGACGACGTGCCCGAACGACTCCCCGCCGTCGACTACGTCGACTACGCCATCGGGAACGAGCCGAGCGCCACTGCACCGGCCGCAACGAGCTCGTCTTCAACCTTCGGCCGCCGACGATCGCCGCCCCGTTTAGCCGCCTCGAGCCTCCCCGAGCACGCTGCCGTCCCCCTACAGCCTCGCAGTGAGCCTCTCCTTCTCCACCCCCTCTCCGTTAGCTCGCCCGCGCTCCGTAGCTGCTCCCCCACGCGCGCCCGAACGCCGCGCCGCGGAGCTCGCCGCCGGCGGGTCTCCGGTGACCTTTTGGTCACGGGCTCAAGCCCGTTGCACTCCCCACCGTCCATAGATGCCCCCCAGCACCTCCGTTTGCTCGATAGGCAGCCGTAGCCGCGTTTCCGTCGGGCACCCGTAGCACCTCGCCGCCGGCGAGCTCGTAGCGCTCGCCCCCGGCCGTTCCAGCCCCTCCGACCACCGCAGTTGGACGCGCGACGCCGAGCCGCGTCGAACGCGCCCAGCCACGCCCACGCAAACCCACCGTAGCGCAAACCCGCACCCCCTCCCGAGCCGCGCCGCTGCGTTTGGCTCGCCGGAGCCGCTCCGGCGCCGGCCGCCGACGTGGCTGGCCTGGGGCCACCCTAGTGCCCCTGCCAGTGGCCCCCACGGGCCCCAGTTGACTGGGTTGACCCAGTCAACTGCTGACTGGGCAGGCCCAGTCACTGACATGCGGGCCCCGCCGCAAAAATTAAAAAAGAAAAAGAAAAAGAAATTTTTTTTATAAATAAAAATAATTAGATTAACTAATCACTCACTGACATATGGGGCCCACCCCTCTAATTAGACTGTTAGTTTAGTTTAATCAAATATTAGACTAACAGAGGCTGACATGTGGGTCCCACTGGACCCACCTGTCTGGTTTGACTGGTCAGCCGACCTGTTGACCTGCTGACGTCAGCATTGCCTCATGCTGACGTCATAATTCATTTTTGCTGAATATAAATAATTCCAGAAATTCAAATAAACTTTGAAAATTCATATCTTCTAAACCGTAACTCGGATGAAAATGTTTTCTATATGAAAGTTGCTCAGAACGACGAGACGAATCCAATCACGCAGTCCGTTCGTCCACCACACCTCCCTAACCTATCGAACTAGCAACTTTCCCCCTCCGGTCCGTGTGTCCGAAAACGCGAAACATCGGGAATACCTCCCGGATGTCCCCCCCCTTCGCCGGTACCACCTACTGTCGCGTTAGGACACACCTAGCACCGTTCATTGTCATGTCACGCATGGTCATGCTTATGTTTGCATTGTATTTACTGTTTCTTCCCCCTCTCCTCTCCGGTAGACTACGAGACCGACACTGCTGCTGCCCAGTTCGACTACGGAGTTGACGACCCCTCCTACTTGCCAGAGCAACCAGGCAAGCCCCCCCCTTGATCACCAGATATCTCCTATTCTTCTCTATACTGCTTGCATTAGAGTAGTGTAGCATGTTACTGCTTTTCGATATCCTATCCTGATGCATAGCCTATCCTTGCTACTACTGTTGATACCTTTACCTGAAATCCTACATGCTTAGTATAGGATGCTAGATTTCCATCAGTGGCCCTACGTTCTTGTCCGTCTGCTGTGCTATACTATCGGGCCGTGGTCACCTGGGCGGTGATAACGGGTATGTACTTATATACTACATACATGACACATGTGATGACTAAAGTCGGGTCGGCTCGTAGGAGTACCCGCAAGTGGATCTTTGTGGTGGAGCGACAGGGCAGGTTGAGACCACCCAGGTGAGAGGTGGGCCTGGCCCTGGTCGGCGTTCGCGGTTACTTAACACGCTTAACGAGATCTTGGTATTTGATCTGAGTCTGGCCATTTGGTCTATACGCACTAACCATCTACGTGGGAGTAGTTATGGGTATCCCGACGTCGTGGTATCAGACGAAGCTCTTTTGACGTCAGCAACTGAGTGGCGCGCGCCGGATTGGACTGGAACGCCACTAGGCTAGGTCTGCTTCCGGCCGCGTACGCAACGTGCAGGTGTGCATAGGGCGATGGGCCCAGACCCCTGCGCGCATAGGGTTAGACCGGCGTGCTGACCTCTCTGTTGAGCCTAGGTGGGGCTGCGACGTGTTGATCTTACGAGGCCGGGCATGACCCAGAAAAGTGTGTCCGGCCAAATGGGATCGAGCGTGTTGGGTTATGTGGTGCACCCCTGCAGGGAAGTTTATCTATTCGAATAGCCGTGTCCCTCGGTAAAAGGACGACCCGGAGTTGTACCTTGACCTTATGACAACTAGAATTGGATACTGAATAAAATACACCCTTCCAAGTGCTAGATACGACCCGGTGATCGCTCTCTAACAGGGCGACGAGGAGGGGATCGCCGGGTAGGATTATGCTATGCGATGCTACTTGGAGGACTTCAATCTACTCTCTTCTACCTGCTGCAAGATGGAGATGTCCAGAAGCGTAGTCTTCGACAGGACTAGCTATCCCCCTCTTATTCTGGCATTCTGCAGTTCAGTCCACTGATATGCCCCTTTACACATATACCCTTGCATATGTAGTATAGCTCCTTGCTTGCGAGTACTTTGGATGAGTACTCACGGTTGCTTCTCTCCCTCTTTCCCCCTTTCCTTTCTATCTGGTTGACACAACCAGATGCTGGAGTCCAGGAGCCAGACGCCACCGTCGATGACGATACCCACGACACTGGAGGTGCCTTCTACTACGTGCAGGCCGCTGACGACGACCAGGAGTAGTTAGGAGGTCCCAGGCAGGAGGCCTGCGCCTCATTCGATCTGTACCCCAGTTTGTGCTAGCCTTCTTAAGGCAAACTTGTTTAACTTATGTCTGTACTCAGATATTGTTGCTTCCGCTGACTCGTCTGTGATCGAGCACTTGTATTCGAGCCCTCAAGGCCCCTGGCTTGTATTATGATGCTTGTATGACTTATTTATGTTTTAGAGTTGTGTTGTGATATCTTCCCGTGAGTCCCTGATCTTGGTCGTACACATTTGCGTGCATGATTAGTGTACGGTCAAATCGGGGGCGTCACAAGGATGGATTTTGAAGATCATGAAAATTTTGAAACGAAGAAAATTCACCTAAGGACACATCATGATGTGGATTTTGAAGTAAATCTGTATAATGCTGAGAGCGTAACCCATTTTGGTTGGAAAAATTGGGAAGCATTTTGCAAGATGCATGGTTTTGATGAGGGTATGCTTGTCACCATGGATCTTGGTGATCCTGGCATCGACCAAGACAATATGGACATTTAGGTCCTTGTTGATACGCCTCCAGTTCTACCGCTATGTGAGTTTCTCAAACATAGTTAATTATTAACTAATTTATATTGTTCATTTCAAAATAGTTGACAACTTATTTTCATTGACAGCTTATTTTGATTGTTCAAACAATGTGCGGAACATGGTAGACAGAACCTACTCCACCGATGGCTCTGAGTTAACTTATAAGGAGAAAACTCATCTGGTCGGATTTTGTACTGATATTGAGAATTACAATATCTACAATCAAACTCCTCATCATTATGGTCCTCAATACGTGCCACTAGTGCACGTGTTGAACTACGGTAACTACTATGGAGATACCCTGGTAAGATTTCTTACTATTACGACATCCGTGCATATTTTGCATAGTTCTAAAACTAGTACATTATCATTGCTAACTATGAAGTTATTACTATGTTTTTCAACAGATAATCCCAGAGGATTGTGTGCCTCATTTGATGTATCAGAATGGTAGGCTTGATGTTTTGAATATACAACCAGGTCATCCTACGAATCTCAACTGTCCATACCGGATTTCTAAAAGAAGTGGAGACATGCAAATCAAAGAATGGAAAAAATGTATGGACAGTCGCAAGGAGCTTCTTGGAAGCAAAAGGAAGCGAGGCGCAAGAATTGGAGACAGGATGATCTCCATTCTCCATAATGGAGAGTCAGGGTCTATATTGTTTTATGCTATTTTACCTTAAAGAGGGTATTTTGGTCCTACCTAATACTGATGATCATGTGCTAAGAACAATTAAGTAGGGTTGGTTCGATGACTGTGAGGATGATGATCGTATGACTTGTTATTAATAACGAGTAGAAGTTGTATGATGATGATTAGTAGGACTTGTTAGGATTAGTATTAATTTCGACAAACTCGCTACTCGCGGAATAGAGACTTGTAATGTTCTATCTTTGTTCGGTCTTTTGATTTCGGAGACTAATATGATGAATTGTATTCGGAGACTAATCTTCCATTGTATTCGATGAATCTGCTGTTGCTGTGTGGTGCTGTTTATATTCTGTCCAATAATATATTTTGTAATCTGTGCAAATATCAGAAAAGAAAAAAGAATCCCTAATATACATACTAATGGCGCATCACCCAGACGTGCGCCATTAGTATGCCAAAGGATACTAATGGCGCATCGCCCACCAGTGCGCCATTAGTATGGCAAAGCACATGCCCACTGGGAGGCATCCTAATGGCGCACCGGGGCCTATACTAATGGCGCACTGCCTGGTGCGCCATTAGAGTACCAGATACTAATGGCGCACCAGCGGTGCGCCATTAGTAAAAATTACTAGTGGCGTGATGCTAGTGGCGCACCAGTGGTGCACCATTAGTAGGCAAAACTGGTGCGCCACTAGTAAGCCTTTTTCTAGTAGTGATGGAAGCAAACATATTCCACTTGACCGTAACAGAATTCTAGACATGATCCATAGCATTAGCGGGACGATACGGAAAGCATGCGATAGGACAAAGTCCTTCTCGGCACTTTTGAGGACAATCCTCATATTACGTTACGAATGTAAAGTTTTAACCAGATATTTAACAGCTATTCAATTTTAATAGGGAAGGTGGAAATGCGAGCCATTATTCTACAACTATTATGCAAACCACACTTAGACAGTGTTCAAAATTAATTGCATTGAGAATTAAACATGTTAATTCAACAGTGCGCTCCCACTCAAATCAGTATCTCTCAAAATTGATTGTGAGTGATACAAGACCCACATTTCAATTGTTCGCCATTGGTGTAACACCACTGATGACGAAAAATCTCAACCGATAGGCCAACTTGCCAATCACATCTCTATGTGACTCTTGTGCATCTTTTGATGCGTGTGTTCCGAACTCATGACGGTCATGCCTGAACGTCAAGACAACCAAGTGATCTTGCTGCGAGGTCTCAACTCACCCGCCTCACACTTCTCTAATCGTTCGTACCTGTGTGACACGGCGCACACTACACCACGGTCAAGTTTCGGCGACACATAAATCTGTTGGCATAGGGTACCTTTTCCGACACATAGCTTGTCGCTAACACATATGCTGACAAAAGAGAAAACAGTCGGAGGACTTGCTGTGGGGAAAGGCATTGCCGACAGAAGTTCACTTGCCGACACTTTTTCAGACAGTATACACCCTACCTACGCCGACAGTTTGCTTGTGGACATACACCCTACGTACCCCGACATATGGTTTGTGGGCATACATCCTAGGTACGCCGACAGTTGAGGTGTGCACTTACACCCTACTTTTGTCGACACTTATGTTGTTCTTCTAGGTATATATCTATCCCGACACATATTCTGTTTGGATATATTTGCACCTTTGCCGACACTTATGCTGTCTATATAGGTATATATCTTGGCCAACAGATAGTCTGTTCGTCTAGGTATGTATGTTTGCTGACACATTTCATGCCTAGCTAGCTAGTAGCCATGGCCGACTGTTGCGCTGCAAGAATTTGTTTACCAATAGATAACTTGTTAGTATGTAGTGCACAGCCAAACCAATAATTTCACATATATACTGAAATGCAATCGATAAACAACATCAACATGGACACATTGGACAACAATGATTATAGGTTCACAAATAGACATATACTGGCATAGGTTCACAAAAAGACATATACTGACATAGGTTCACAAATAGACATATATATAGACATAGGTTCACAAGCACAACCAGAAGTATAGCTTAACCATCCCGAACACACAAGTCACATAAAAAGGACCACTGCTTGTCCGATGAAATAATTCAAACACTAATCCAGAGCACACAAGTCACATCCATGAGCACAAAGTTTCTACTCCAAAACTCTTGAAGCACCAAATGGTCCGAAACACACATCAGATTCGTGACATGATTGAAGTTGGCTTCCAAAATACTGCGCACAACCATGTATGTTCCATGATACTCCAAGTCCTCCTCACATCCAATGCTAGGTGGCTAAGTACCTGAAAATATTGCATACGAATTTGTCAAGAATTGTCAAGAAAGTGTAATCAACTGAAAAGTTGTTCAAAGCTCCTGAACAGTGATATGGCATTAGTGTACTATTATTACTATCATTACTAGTACACTGGCACTATGCACATCCAGTCTATAGTTCCATTTTATTAACCACATATCATGAATAATTTTTATGTGAAATACATGAGACCCTTGAAAAAGCTCAAAAGGGGAAGACAAAGAGAAACTTGCAGTTTTCAATCAAGGTGCCAAACTGTATATGAACAGTCAACCATCTTCTAGTATTCACACTTGTCGTTGGATTTATCAATCCTATGGCCAAAATTTCAGGGATTCGTGGGTGAGCCAACATTCGTACAACTGAAGCTAGGCAGACTACTATACGCGCATGTGACTATGGTACAACAACACACTAGCAGGGAGAGAGAGTTTTAAATTGGTAGAAATGTCCGCATATATCTAGAAAGATGTAGGAGCAGCATCGTGAACTGTTGAATGTATGTATCATTCATGTTTTTCCTCTTTTTTTTCTTTTAAAATGCAAAAAGAGCATGACAGTGGGGAGACCAATTAGAATGGACAAAAACGTCCAAAGAAACATCCCAGCAAAAAAACATGCTTAGTTTCCATATTACTGCCACCAAACATTGCGAGTGATTAGTTGCCAGAAAATAGAAGTACTCCCTCTATATAGTATTTAGTTGCCATATTTAATATGCTTAGTTTCCATATTACTAAATACTTATTTGCCCAAGAGTTTGAACATGATTTTAGGTGTCGATCAGTTGCCAAAAATACTATGTACTCACTTGTCAGATTACAGAGTTAACAAATAAAAACTTAGTTCGACCAGGATGCTCGAAACACGCTAGTTATATCTACTTTTTTGTATGGATAAATATGGAGCTATAAACAGAAATAGGTGCACATAAATATGGAGATTGACAAATAGCTGCAGATTTTTACTTGTTAAATTTCTCCAAGGTAGGAGAAGTGCCAAGGGCTGGAGATAAAAAGGTGCACACAAATATGGAGATTGACAACTATTCAATACATCAATGGTCTTATAGGACAGATAAGTAGGCAGAAACAAACTAAGGCACATTAATTTTAATTGGCATGTAAATTAGATGTATATCATAGTACCTGCACCTCATGGCACATTAGATGTCTTCTTGGGATCTTTGATCTGCAACAACAATCACTACTTAATAGGTGACCGATTAGCACAAAAGAAAAGAAACCAAGTGCTCTAAATTATTACCATAGCAGATGGCCATGCAATCGATTTCCCCTTAGCATCTCCCATGGTCAACACATTCCCATACGGACGAGGCAACTGAGTATCCCTTTTGAACACCGAATAGATGACAATTTCGACATATTGAGAACCTAGGGGCTCACCCCCACCACAGCCTTTGGATTAGTGGTTTGAATTGTTCCTTTGGCAATAGCGACATTTAAAGGTCTAGTCATGCTATATAGTATCACATCTCTTCCACCCTATGGGAAAAATTTGCAATTCAGAATATAATCATGGTAAAGAAACAAGTTCATATAGCATCATATTGACAATTAAAGGCCAAAAGGAAAGGAAAGATTTACCCCTTGTTGTCTGTTATGTTTTTCAACATTAACAATTCTTCTTCCAGTAAGAGTGTCATCATTCTGCATAGAAGCATTTGACTCAGCCACCTCCTCTAGATGAGCATTGCCTTTTTCAATATTATTGGCTTCTCTTGTCCTTATGTTCTACATCAAAATCAAGCATTGTAGATGTTAAATATAATAAACTACAACGAGATCACATCATTACATGTTCCGCTATGGCAGAGGTACAGTATAATAGAACTAGTGCTACCTGGTGTGGAGTATTTGGTTCATGTCCAGGTGTGGTATTGGTTTCATCTTGTTGCCCCTGTGAAGATAGAAAGAGTTGCCTCATCTCAGCCATTTGCTTCTTCATGTCATCCATTTGGTCTTGCAGATGTTCCACTTTTTGGTTAGATACACGACACTTTTCCATTGCTATTTGAAGCTTTGTAGATTTATACTGCTGGGTTCCTGGCAACTCTAGGTCAGATGGAGTTGCCCCCAAACCAACAGCACGAACATATCCATTTTTTTCTTTTCCACAAACAAACGCAAAAAAATCACCATCCTTAATACCATTCTCCAACAATTCTGGGTGCTTTAGTGCTTCATCTTTAATTTCTTTCTGTAGATTTCCGGAATTGTTATGAGTTTCTAGTACTTACTACATAAACAAAAATATGAAAGGAATCGAGAAATTAGAGTGCATCTGAACTTACAATTCTTACTGCAGACCCTTTTTGAGGAAGTCCACTAATTCGATGTGTATGTGTTTCAATAAACAATTCATGTCTATGTGGGCGGCGCTTGAGCTCCTCGGTCTATGTCAAGTGATAAGAAAGATTAAAACAATGAGCAAAATGTACAAACATCAAAGTTTAGAACAAGAATAGCATGGTTGCATACCATTTCAGTGTCAACCCGAGCAAAACTCTTACTTCCAGATGTGTGATTTTGCGTGTGATGTGCTCGATTATTTTTACCTCTTATTGAGCGAGCCTACCAAATGGTTTGATAAAGATCATGTCACACAACTAGAATCAAAGGTCAATACTAACCTAACAAAGAGCATACCTTAGCTTTTGGAGTCAACCAAAATGCAACAAGCAACTTCCATTGGTCAGGATGAACTCTAGCATCACATGGTGCTATAAGTTCATCATATTCATATGATTCATCGTAATAATCCCTCTTTAGGTCTGATTTGAAGTCTTTCCATTTAATTTGTGCTGTTTTCATATACCATTGGAAAACTCGTTCGTCTAATTCCCAAAACAACTGAAAAATTGGCATTTGGAACATAAACTAACTCATTAGTCACTCCTAAACATGAACATTAAGATGTCATCCAGGAACTCACTAACCAATAAATATATAGCAACATAGCAGCAACCAATAACAATATAGCAGCAGCAACCAAGTATTACCTTTGCCTCGGTCCATAAAGCAAGTTTTTTAGACAGATCAACCTTCCTCCAATCATCAAATTCAACCGGAAAACCCTTGGTTCTTATTTGTGTTCCAACAAAGTTGGCGAACCGTGTAGCAGATTTACCACAAGGCTGACCATACTCATTGATTTCCAACTTGAGTTTAGGCTTGTTTTGCCTTCCCCATATGCTTTTCATAGCAGTAACTTTCCTAACCTCCCTTTCCTGGACTGATATCCAATAAATGCAGAAAATAGGTTTAGTACTATGAATGCATTATCATTCCATTGCTAATCTTGAAGGTACACACATCAAAGTAAAAAGCATACCTTCAGGTTCATTCAATACAACCTCAGGTTCAGTTGAAATTTCAGTATTTAATCTTGAAGAAGACCGCAATTGCCGGTCTGGAGCTTGAGTTTGTGAAACATGAGTTCGCTTTTGTCTCTACAATTAACCACATAAATCAGTGTTAACTATGCAAAAAGGGATAGCAAATAGTGTGATGGAAATATTGTATATGTATGTGTGGATGATGTAATAGTTTTAGTAGTATATGATGCAAAGCTATAATCGAACACAAAGAAACTGAAGACATGTGTTTTCTTTTAGTTATATCATGTCTAGCAGCAATACCTTTTTCTTCTTTTGGGGACCAGGTTGGCCTTCCGCCTCAAATGCATCTGCTAGACCTTTAAGATTCAAAGTTCTCTTCATGTTCTCATTTTGTCTTCTACGTACATCAAGTACAGTTCTGTTCCTTTCGAGTTCACATTCAGGAGTTCTTTCTGCGCTTCTTGCTGCAGCTGCCATTTTTGCTCCTGCTCCTGTAAGTGCTTACAGATGAGTTAGCAATCAATAGAACATGCAAGTATTTCAACTGAAGTAACAACCAAATTTTACACAGCTACCAAATAAAATGCAAAAAATCATTATCACACATACTTCCTCTTTGGTGCAGCAACAATTATTCCATCTATATCAGTCCTTACATGAGAAAATTTGGTATAATCAATCTCGGGATCAACATTTGTGTGTAGATCTATTAAAAACCCCTTATTAGCATTCTCAAGTTCTACATTTTCATCATCCATATTTTCATCATCCACAGCGGCCATAGAATAGGTGCCATGTGGTTTTGTGTTCTGGACAACTGCACACCAGCCTTTATCATCAACCTCTGGAACATAGAAAATTTGTGCGGCTTGTGATGCTAAGATGAAAGGTTCATCTGATAACTTATCACCACTACTGAATAAATGGTTGAAGTTAACAGTAGTAACCCCAAACTGATCGGTTTTTACCCATTTGTCTTGTTCACGATTGTCAACCCAATCACATCGAAATAACACCATATATCCTTTTTGGCGGTAGTTTAGCTCAACTATCTCCCTAATAATGCCATAATATATCTCTACTCCTCTTGAATTTTGTGCAGCTATAGCTACTCCACTGTTTTGAATAGGTCTACCATCATCACTTGAGTGTGTATGGAAATCGAACCCATTAGTAGTATAGCTGTTAAGTTTTCTAGCAATCATGAAAGGTTCTTGGGCTAAAATTTGCAGTTCTTCTGATACTTCTACACCTCTTTCAACTAATGACAACACCTGAGTATAGAATTGTTGTTAGTTACAACAGGTTACATGATTAATGTTGAGCACAATAGGTCAAGTGATGTCCTACTTACATGCTCTCGAAACCACTCATGAAACTTCCCATGTTGCATAGTGTTGATTGCTTTTTCATTGGGAAGACCAATTGAGGATAGGTGCTCACGGTGCTTCCTATAATTGTGTATCAAATTAAATATTATAAGAAAGACAAGAAAGAGATAATATTACTATTGTGTGGGCAGCTTACTTCACATAAGGTTCTATTTCATTGTGGTTGAACAAGACGTATCTATGTGCTTGGATCCAAGAATTATTTGATAATGATACAATGCTACCCAATCCTTGCCCCTTGTGGCACAAGTATGGATTGGTGTTGGACGTTTCATTATTCAACACCTCAACATTATTATCTTGTCGAGTGAACGTAGTCTCACACCCTTTGAGATAGCGAGAACATAACGTAAGGCCCTCATCAAACAAATAACCCTCAGCGATTGATCCTTCCGGATGGCTTCTAGTGCGAACATGTCCTTTGCAGTGCCCCAAATACCTACATACTACATATTGTAAGCATATTTGCAAAATTCATTTGCAAAAAAATAGGTTGCTATAAGACTTTGTTTAGAAGATCGCCTTTCTACTGACCACATGCTCCGGAAGTGTACTGGGCCACCAATTCTAACTTGGGCAGGCAAATGAACCATCAAGTGGACCATGACATCAAAAAAACTTGGCAGGAATATAGTTTCAAGTATGCTTAAGGTCTCAGCTATTTCAGCCTCTAGAATTTGCATATCACTGACACGGATAACAGGTGAGCAAATCTTCTTGAAGAAGTTACTAACACGAGTCAATGCAGCACATACTCTTGTTGGCAATATTTTTTGAATCGCAAGCGGAAGAAGGTGCTGCAGCAGAATGTGATTATCATGGCTCTTCAGTCCAGAAATCTTCTTCTCGCCAACATGGATATAACGTCGTATATCAGTTGCAAAGCCTTGTGGAAACTTGACTCCCATCAAGACTTGGAGAAAATGTTTCATCTGATCGGGTGTCAAAGTATATTGTGCTGGAGGTATATACAATTTACCATCTTCTACTTCAACAGGATGCAGGTCCCCCATAACACCCAAAGCTTGGATGTCTAAGCGAGAATTTGCGTTATCCTTTGATTTTCCCTCAAGGCCTAGAAGTGTGTTAACTATGTTATCACATACATTTTTTCCTATATGCATAACATCAAAATTATGACGCAACATCAGATCTTTCCAATAGGGCAACTTCAACCACACAGATCTTCTTTTATACAAGGGAGGGGATTCACCTTCTTTGCGTTTTCTCTTTGTTGTCTTCTTGGCAGCTGGATCTTTTCCAAAGGATGTTTCAAGATTTGCTGACAAATCATCGATTTCCTCACCCGTAAGAGGTATAGGTGCTGTCCTATGCTCTGACTTGCCATCAAATAACTTTTCATCTGACCTAAACTTATGATTGGATGATAAGAACCTACGATGTCCCATATAGCAATATTTTCTGCCCTTTTTTAATTGTAGAGAACAAGTGAATGAATGGCACTCAGGACAAGCTACCTCACCCTGGGTAGCACACCCATGAGTGTAGCCTAAACCTGGAAAGTCATGTATGGTGCAAAGGATGGCAGCACGAAGATCAAATATTTCAGACTTAGAAGCATCAAATGTCTTTACACCATGATAGTACATATCTACTAGATCATCTACCAAAGGTTCAAGATAGACATCCATATCGCCACCAGGTGCCTTAGGGCCAGGAATGAGCAAAGAAAGGACAAAATTAGTCCGCTTCATGCACATCCAAGGAGGAAGGTTGTATGGAATCAAAAAGACTAGCCAAATACTATAGGTACTCCTTGTTGACCTAAATGGATTAAAGCCATCAGTTGTTGCAGCCAATCTAAAATTCCGACTATCATCACCAATTTGTGGATGTTTGGAATCAAAATCCTTCCAGAAAATAGCATCCGCTGGGCACCTAATCAAACCATCTTTGGTCCGTTGTTCGTCATGCCACCTCATGTCAGTTGCAGTTTTAGAGGACATAAAGTACCTTTGAAGCCTTCTTTTAATAGGAAAATAGCGAAGAACCTTTCTAGGAACTCTATGTACCCTTTTCCCATCAGGACTCTTCTTTTCTGATTTCCACCTTGAAGTTTTACACTTTGGACATTGATTATCCTTATCAAATTCATTTCCGAACAGTACACAATCAATTTCACAGGCATGAATACTAACATACCCAAGCCCAAACTATTTTCTTAGCTTCATTGAAATTTTTGGGAAGTACTGAACCTTTGGGGAATGCATCACTAAGTAACTCAAGCACCATGTCAAAACTTTTGTCACTCCATCGCCCAAGAAGTTTGATGTGGAGCAATTTGACAATAAAACGCAATTTTGAGAAGTTTTTACACCCGAGGTATAGTTCTTTGTTGTCATCATCAACCATCTTCAAATAAGCCTTTGGTATCATCATCAACATCCGTCCTAGGGTTGTTATTGTCCTCATTGTTCTCTTCCAACACCCCCCCATCATCTAATCCACAAGCTATGTCTCGCAAGAAATTAGCTAATTCATTTTCTGCCGGTGAACTCTCTACTTCTACCTCCTCAATATTAGGGCTAGCGTGGCTAGATTCTCCATGAAACAACCATGTATGATACCCCTCCATGAAACCATCACATATCAAATCGTCACGTGCTTCTGTTGCTGTTCTCCATTTAGAGTTTAAACATATCTTGCAAGGACATAAGATTTTGTTTCCATTTGTTGAATTAATAAAAGCAAACTCTATAAACTTGTCTAACCCCTGCAGATACTCATTTGTGTGCCTACATGTAATTGTTATTTTTAGATATCAGAACAGTTCATGACAAAATTATACCGTTTATGAGTTTGCAAAAAAGAAACTAGATGTACCTAGGCTTAGACAACCAGGTTTTGTCCATGATGCAACCTTAACATCAAAGTTGCCAAGTATCTGAATATGGCCAGTGCGGTAGTGTTAGCTTTGCATCGGTGAAGCGACAACCATTATTCAAGCAATAGAAGTACAAAACAATAACCATTCAAGCAACAAATACACATTCTTGTCCAGTTGTCTACTGTCACAAACAACTGCATATGATTCAGATACAGAGAAGGTAATCTAGGGAGGAGTTGATGCTTACTCGGGGCACAGGGACGGAGCTGCCGGAGTGGAGCAGAGATGGAGCTTGGCCGGAGATGGAGCCTGACAGCAGCAGAGCAGAGATCCGGCAGCCGCACTGCAGAGGTCCGGCAGTAGCAGGCCCGGAGATGGAGCTCCAGCAGCAGCAGAGCAGACGTCCGGCAGCAACAGGCCCGGAGATGGAGCTCCGGCAGCAGCAGAGCAGGGGTCCGGCAGCAGCAGAGCAGAGGTCTCGCGGCAGCAGGAGCCCAGAGATAGAGCTCCGGTGGCGGCAGGAGCCCGGCAATGGAACCCCGGCGGCAGCAGGGAGCCCAGCTATGGAACCCCGGCGGCAGCAGGGGAGACGGATCCCCGGCGACAGCAGGGAGCCCGGAGATGGGTCCCCGACAGCAGCAGGGACAGGTATGGGATTGGCGAGGACGGCGGCTACATGTCAGGGGGGAGGGGGCGGCGGCGTTTGGATTTGAAGCCCGAC
>NW_025227998.1:43108-47850 GCF_018294505.1 Triticum aestivum
AGGGAGGGGGGTGCGAGGACGGCGATGGAGCTAGGGAGGAGGGGGCGCGAGGACGGGGTGGAGCGCGAGGGCGGCGGCGATGGCGGCAGCCGATGGAGTGTATCGAACGCGAGGGCGGCGGCGGCAGCAGGCACGGGTTAGGGTTGGGGTAGATTTGGGGTATTTTGCGGGGGAGGGGGAGTATTATGCGGGGGATACTTTGCACGAACAAGCAAAAATTTCGCTCGCGCACCGAAATTGCGCGCCAAGGCAGTCGATTGACACGTGTCCCTCTATGCCGACACTTACTCTGAGTCTATACACCCTATATACGCCGACACATTTTATATCGCTAAATACGTACCTACACCGACTGATAAACTGTCAAAGCTCATACATATGCCGACACATAACACGTTATTAAGCGATTACTGACAAATACATAGTTATTTAGTGGTTGCCGACACATAATGTGTCTACAGTGATATACCTCTGCCTACACAAGTTTCGAAGACAAAACTTAAAAGCTACGGTGACAGATATTTTGTGAATATTAGTGGACCTTTGCCCACATAAATATGTCATGTAAGCTCTACCGTGGTGTAGTGGCACCCCGAAAAGATCGGTGCCATGACGGTGCTACACTTGGGAGAACATTAACTACTTGGTATTTTAAGTGAGAGATCACCCTAATAAAAGCGACTACCGCGCAATCAAGAAGGGTGCATCATAAGGGATAAACATCTCAGGCAATTCATAATTGCATGATATGGTATAGCCCTTTCTGACGGAGAAGTCTTTCATTTCTTCGTCTTCGGCATTCGCGTCAGTGTTCACCTTCGCGAAGATTGCCACCACCTTGTCGATGCACCAGATAATATTGCTATCTCTATAGCTAACAAAATAATGCATTACAACAAGGTTGACACGCAGGTCATTAAAGTGCAATCATATGGCTCCAGCCATCATGCCGAATCATGACACGCAGGTCATGCTAATCAAATTACATCATATAGTCATCTCATACATAATCGAATTAGTATGAGCACTGCTATACCACATCACATGCACATCCTGCAAAACCAAGTTAGACGCCTCTAATCGGTTTATGCAAAATTTTATTTTTCGTGGCTTCTAAGGTTTTGACTTAAACCGCAGCTACCAACATTTTATCATCAAGTATGATTATTCAAGTTGCTAGATTAACATCTCGGGGTGTATGAAACACGAGATAATTAAATCTCGAGCCCCATACTAAACTTCGTCATACGCATGACCCACGTGCAAATCATATCTGCAATGCCCTTTCATCTGCGAATTTCATCTTTCTTTTGACTACGGCAGAACCCAAAGAACTGATAGCACTTCCATGATCAATCAGGATCACGGATTGCCAGAACTTTGTCAAATTCCACCATGTTGTCTCGAGATTGAGCAAACGCAAATTCTAGGGAAGCAACAAGAACGTCGGGTAACAGATTTCATCTGTCACCCGCATAAATAATTTTCAGCAATAGATCTCATCTACTACCTAATTATATTATGCAATACCCATACATCTCCATGTATCCTAGATCGAAACCTGCATCTACGCATAGCACGGCTCATGATGCCACTGAAGGGGAACGCGACAGAAAACAAACAATTTCCGACCTACGCACCAGCCCAGGACCACTATGGAGACTGCATACATGGTTTGATCTTTTTCGTTACCGACTCGTAGCGCAGCGGGAAGTAGAGTCGATGACGATCGGCGGTGCAGATCCCCGCAGCTAGGATTTACAACCTCCCAACCGCGAGGATGTATACCCTCATCTGCTCCTCGGACAGCCCTCCGGGAGGCGGTCGAACAGCCCTCCCGGACGGTGTCGCGGACAGCCCTTCGGGAGGACCTTCGAAACTCGAACAGTCACTCGGACAGCCCTTCGGGAGGACCTTCGAAACTCCGACGGTCACACAGACAGCCCTTCGGGAGGCACTCACGAACTAAGACTGAAACTACGATCTCTCTACAGAGTTGCACACATACGGTGTCAGTTATCCGGCAGGGCTTCGCCGTCCAGAACTAGTTCCTGCCGGAACCCAGACAGCCTTTTGGCTCTACGAAACTATTTCGCTGGGAGGGAGAGAAGAAGCCAGATCATTGCAATGGCATGTATGTGAGAAGGGATGATCCTTTAGGCAGCCCCCTCCACCCCTATTTATAGGCCAAGCCCAAGGGTGGCTTCTCCAAGAAGCCAAGGGGGGGAATACCAAAAAGGCCCTCAAGGTGGCTTCTCCAAGAAGCCAAGCAAAAAGCACTTTCACTATTCATGACGACATTTTTCAGCGTCCGTTCGAACTGAAAATATTTATGTGGGCTAAGAACATTTCCAGTACCCACTAAAATAATTTTCAACGCGTTCTGAAACAATTTCGGTTTAGTGATTTTCATGTGCGAAAAGCAAACAAGAATGCGTTTTCACTATTCATGAAGACAATTTTTCGCGTCCACTTAATCCGAAAATATTTCTGTGGGTCTTAGAATAATTCCAGTACCCACTAAAATGATTTTGGATTCGTTCTGAAACAATTTCAGATTAGTGAATTTCATGTGCGAAAAACAGCCAAAGCGGTACCGGCAGCTCCGAAACATTTTCGGTTTTTATTTCTGAAAATTCCAAAAAGTTTCCAGAATGATTCTGGCACCCTCCAAGAATTATCAGGCATGTGCCGAAACCATTTTGACTTAATGGCATACCCCGAAACAACTTTTTCGGTTTCACCGAAACTCATCCGGTGACCTCTCTCTGCGGTACGATTCCGCTGTCCAAAACTTTTCGGTGTCCGAAACTTTTTCGGTGATTTTCTCTCAGACTCCCTGTCTAGTATTCAGCAGATAGATGACCCTTAAGCGTGTGACCCTATAGGTTCGGTGAAGTATAGACATGACCTGGAACCCCTTCCGATCAATGATCAACATCGGAGCCGTGGACACCCATATTGACCCCTATACCCACACGAATGAATATTCGAGTGAACCTCCAGTTGAGGTGAGCTATTCCTGTTGCTTCACGATATATCACAAACACCTGAGGTGAGATTTATTGCATCCCCGTGGGCCAAAACTTTGTCCACTATGCAAGTTAACTCGTTACCGGTTTTGTTCTCTTTTCTCGTTTCGTGTTCCGGCATCCCCGTGATCAAATCACAAAGTGTCTGGCCAGACGATGATGGACATCGTAAAACCGAGTGGGCCCGAGTATATCTCTCCATCGTCGGAGGAGCAAATCCCAATTTCGAGCTATCAAGTTACTTAACATACTTTCCCATGAACCCGTAAGCCGCCGTAATAGCCATCCAGTTACGGATGACGTTTAACAAACCCCAAAGTTCATGAAGCAATCATGAAGAAACTCGATACTCTCATGGTCTAAGGAATTATGAAAACATTAACTATCTCTGTGTTATAAACAATTAACTTGTGACGAATGTATCTCATAGCATAACATCAATTCGGGTCGATTCAACACAAATGTCCTTCCTGACATTGTGCCCTCAAAGTTGCTTGGCATAGACATGCCCATGATTGGGAAAACATAATCATCATGCAACACTTGAGCTAGTCTTAGAGGCACCACTAGGAATACATTTTACCGTTTATTATTCCACACGTGCATATGGGTTCTCCCCAGAGCCTTTATGGATATACGGGCTCGGGAACCACAGCAGTTATCGCATGGAACATAAACATAATTATGAACAGGGAGATAATCAGTAACATTTATTATTGCCTCTAGGGCATATCTCCTACATTTCGGAGTATCAGGGTTTCGGACGAGAACTCATCTGTTACACTGGCACTTCATTTTTTTAAACTTATTACAACTCCAAACTTTTTTTGCGTTCCGTACGCACCATTCAAAGCGATGTCATCAATTTTCAACACTTTCTGACATCATTTGCTATTTTTCAGTCATTTACCAATTTGTTTAGAGAGCTAAATGACCGTGAAATTGAAAATCACTACAAAATGAACTCTGAAAATGTCGAAAATTGGCATGGTATCATCATTTCACCCACATAGCATGTGCAAAATAGTAGAGAGGGTTACGGCAAAAACTAGACGCACTTCGTGTACAAACTGGACAATCTCTTTCGAAGTATCAGGGTTTCTGACGAGAACTCATCTGTTACATGGGCACTTCATTTTTTTAAACTTATTACAACTCTAGACTTTTTTTGCGTTCCGTACGCACCATTAAAAGCGACGTCATCAATTTCCAACACTTTCTGACATCATTTGCTATTTTTCAGTCATTTACCAATTTGTTTAGAGAGCTAAATGACCGTGAAATTTAAAATCACTACAAAATGAACTCTCAACGACGTCATCAATTTCCAACACTTTCTGACATCATTTGCTATTTTTCAGTCATTTACCAATTTGTTTAGAGAGCTAAATGACCGTGAAATTGAAAATCACTACAAAATGAACTCTGAAAATGTCGAAACTTGGCATGGTATCATCATTTGACCCACATAGCATGTGCAAAATAGTAGAGAGGGTTACGGCAAAAACTGGACGCACTTCGTGTACAAACTGGACAATCTCGTTCGGAGTATCAGGGTTTCGGACGAGAACTCATCTGTTACACTGGCACTTCAGTTTTTTAAACTTATTACAACTCCAGACTTTTTTTGCGTTCCGTACGCACCATTCAAAGCGACGTCATCAATTTTCAACACTTTCTGACATCATTTGCTATTTTTCAGTCATTTAC
>NW_025227998.1:50376-51376 GCF_018294505.1 Triticum aestivum
AACTCCAGACTTTTTTTGCATTCCGTACGCACCATTGAAAGCGACGTCATCAATTTTCAACACTTTCTGACATCATTTGCTATTTTTCAGTCATTTACCGATTTGTTTAAAGAGCTAAATGACCGTGAAATTGAAAATCACTACAAAATGAACTCTGAAAATGTCGAAACTTGGCATGGTATCATCATTTCACCCACATAGCATGTGCAAAATAGTAGAGAGGGTTACGGCAAAAACTAGACGCACTTCGTGTACAAACTGGACAATCTCTTTCGAAGTATCAGGGTTTCTGACGAGAACTCATCTGTTACACTGGCACTTTATTTTTTTAAACTTATTACAACTCTAGACTTTTTTGCGTTCCGTACGCACCATTAAAAGCGACGTCATCAATTTCCAACACTTTCTGATATCATTTGCTATTTTTCAGTCATTTACCAATTTTTTTAGAGAGCTAAATGACCGTGAAATTGAAAATCACTACAAAATGAACTATGAAAATGTCGAAACTTCGCATGGTATCATTATTTCACCACATAGCATGTGCAAAAGAGTAGAGTGGGTTACGGCAAAAACTGGACGCACTTCGTGTAGATACTGGACAATCTCTTTCGAAGTATTAGGGTTTCTGACGAGTACTCATCTGTTGCATGGGCACTTCATTTTTTTAAACTTATTACAACTCCAGACTTTTTTGCGTTCCGTACACACCATTCAAAGCGACGTCATCAATTTTCAAAACTTTCTGACATCATTTGCTATTTTTTAGTCATTTACCGATTTGTTTAGAGAGCTAAATGACCGTGAAATTGAAAATCACTACAAAATGAACTCTGAAAATGTCGAAACTTGGCATGGTATCATCATTTCACCCACATAGCATGTGCAAAATAGTAGAGAGGGTTACGGCAAAAACTAGACGCACTTCGTGTACAAACTGGACAATCTCTTTCGAAGTATCAGGGTTTCGGACGAGAACTCATCTGTTACACTGGCACTT
>NW_025227998.1:51386-52324 GCF_018294505.1 Triticum aestivum
CGTGAAATTGAAAATCACTACAAAATGAACTCTGAAAATGTCGAAACTTGGCATGGTATCATCATTTCACCCACATAGCATGTGCAAAATAGTAGAGAGGGTTACGGCAAAAACTAGACGCACTTCGTGTACAAACTGGACAATCTCTTTCGAAGTATCAGGGTTTCTGACGAGAACTCATCTGTTACACTAGCACTTTATTTTTTTAAACTTATTACAACTCTAGACTTTTTTGCGTTCCGTACGCACCATTAAAAGCGACGTCATCAATTTCCAACACTTTCTGATATCATTTGCTATTTTTCAGTCATTTACCAATTTGTTTAGAGAGCTAAATGACCGTGAAATTGAAAATCACTACAAAATGAACTATGAAAATGTCGAAACTTCGCATGGTATCATTATTTCACCACATAGCATGTGCAAAAGAGTAGAGTGGGTTACGGCAAAAACTGGACGCACTTCGTGTAGATACTGGACAATCTCTTTCGAAGTATCAGGGTTTCTGACGAGAACTCATCTGTTGCATGGGCACTTCATTTTTTTAAACTTATTACAACTCCAGACTTTTTTGCGTTCCGTAAACACCATTCAAAGCGACGTCATCAATTTTCAAAACTTTCTGACATCATTTGCTATTTTTAGTCATTTACCAATTTGTTTAGAGAGCTAAATGACCGTGAAATTGAAAATCACTACAAAATGAACTCTGAAAATGTCGAAACTTGGCATGGTATCATCATTTCAACCACATAGCATGTGCAAAATAGTAGAGAGGGTTACGGCAAAAACTGGACGCACTTCGTGTACAAACTGGACAATCTCTTTCGAAGTATCAGGGTTTCTGACGAGAACTCATCTGTTACACTGGCACTTCATTTTTTTAAACTTATTACAACTCCAGACTTTTTTTGCGTTCCGTACGCACCATTCAGAGC
>NW_025227998.1:52334-52954 GCF_018294505.1 Triticum aestivum
CATGGGCACTTCATTTTTTTAAACTTATTACAACTCCAGACTTTTTTGCGTTCCGTACACACCATTCAAAGCGACGTCATCAATTTTCAAAACTTTCTGACATCATTTGCTATTTTTTAGTCATTTACCGATTTGTTTAGAGAGCTAAATGACCGTGAAATTGAAAATCACTACAAAATGAACTCTGAAAATGTCGAAACTTGGCATGGTATCATCATTTCACCCACATAGCATGTGCAAAATAGTAGAGAGGGTTACGGCAAAAACTAGACGCACTTCGTGTACAAACTGGACAATCTCTTTCGAAGTATCAGGGTTTCGGACGAGAACTCATCTGTTACACTGGCACTTTATTTTTCTTAACTTATTACAACTCTAGACTCTTTTTGCGTTCCGTACGCACCATTAAAAGCGACGTCATCAATTTCCAACACTTTCTGACATCATTTGCTATTTTTCAGTCATTTACCAATTTGTTTAGAGAGCTAAATGACCGTGAAATTGAAAATCACTACAAAATGAACTATGAAAATGTCGAAACTTCGCATGGTATCATCATTTCACCACATAGCATGTGCAAAAGAGTAGAGTGGGTTACGGCAAAAACTGGACGCACTTCG
>NW_025227998.1:52964-53293 GCF_018294505.1 Triticum aestivum
AACTCCAGACTTTTTTTGCATTCCGTACGCACCATTGAAAGCGACGTCATCAATTTTCAACACTTTCTGACATCATTTGCTATTTTTCAGTCATTTACCGATTTGTTTAAAGAGCTAAATGACCGTGAAATTGAAAATCACTACAAAATGAACTCTGAAAATGTCGAAACTTGGCATGGTATCATCATTTCACCCACATAGCATGTGCAAAATAGTAGAGAGGGTTACGGCAAAAACTAGACGCACTTCGTGTACAAACTGGACAATCTCTTTCGAAGTATCAGGGTTTCTGACGAGAACTCATCTGTTACACTGGCACTTTATTTTTT
>NW_025227998.1:53303-54271 GCF_018294505.1 Triticum aestivum
ACAAAATGAACTATGAAAATGTCGAAACTTCGCATGGTATCATCATTTCACCACATAGCATGTGCAAAAGAGTAGAGTGGGTTACGGCAAAAACTGGACGCACTTCGTGTACATACTGGACAATCTCTTTCGAAGTTTCAGGGTTTCTCACGAGAACTCATCTGTTACACTGGCACTTTATTTTTTTAAACTTATTACATCTCTAGAATTTTTTTGCCTTACGTACGCACCATTGAAAGCGACGTCATCAATTTTCAACACTTTCTGACATCATTTGCTATTTTTCAGTCATTTACCGATTTGTTTAGAGAGCTAAATGACCGTGAAACTGAAAATAACTAAAAAATGAACCCTGAAAATGTCGAAACTTGGCATGGTATCATCATTTCACCCACATAGCATGTGCAAAAGAGTAGAGTGGGTTACCGCAAAAACTGGACGCACTTCGTGTACAAACTGGACAATCTCTTTCGAAGTATCAGGGTTTCTGACGAGAACTCATATGTTACACTGGCACTTCATTTTTTTAAACTTATTAACTCCACACTTTTTTTGCGTTCCGTACGCATCATTGAAAGCGACGTCATCAATTTTCAACACTTTCTGACATCATTTGCTATTTTTCAGTCATTTACCGATTTGTTTAGAGAGCTAAATGACCGTGAAATTGAAAATAACTACAAAATGAACTCTGAAAATGTCGAAACTTGGCATGGTATAATCATTTCACCCACATAGCATGTGCAAAATAGTAGAGAGGGTTACGGCAAAAACTGGACGCACTTCGTGTACAAACTGGACAATCTCTTTCGAAGTATCAGGGTTTCTGACGAGAACTCATCTGTTACATGGGCACTTCATTTTTTAAAACTTATTACAACTCCAGACTTTTTTTGCGTTCCGTACACACCATTCAAAGCGACGTCATCAATTTTCAACACTTTCTGACATCATTTGCTATTTTTCAG
>NW_025227998.1:55379-56350 GCF_018294505.1 Triticum aestivum
TGCAAAAGAGTAGAGAGGGTTACGGAAAAAACTGGACACACTTCATGTACAAACTGGACAATCTCTTTCCAAGTATCAGGGTTTCTGACGAGAACTCATCTGTTACAAGGGCACTTCATTTTTTTTAACTTATTACAACTCCAGACTTTTTTGCGTTCCGTACACACCATTCCAAGCGACGTCATCAATTTTCAAAACTTGCTGACATCATTTGCTATTTTTTAGTCATTTACCGATTTGTTTAGAGAGCTAAATGACCGTGAAATTGAAAATCACTACAAAATGAACTCTGAAAATGTCAAAACTTGGCATGGTATCATCATTTCACCCACATAGGATGTGCAAAAGACAAAACAGAAAATAAATAAAATAGAAAACACAAAAACTATATAAAAAAGTACTCAAAAATAAATGGTAGAAAAGAAAAAAACTATATAATTTTTTATATTCACAAAGAAACTAAATACAACAAAACAAACTACTCAGAAATAAATAGAAGAAAATTATATAAAAATTTGTTGGGGCGCTGCCGAGTGGGCCTGCCAGACCTAGGGTTTGCAAATACAGGCCCAGAAGGGCCAGCAGGCTCACAGGGCAGCGCACCGAAATTAGGCCCAGAAGCCTGCTATAGAGAGGAGTTCGAGACAGCAGCCGCGCCGGGGCTTTTAAACTTGTGCGGGCGCCCCTCGGCTAGCGAGGTGGGACTAAACTTGCCCGCACCGCTCCTGTGCCAACGCACCCCTTTAGTACCGGGTCGTGGCTCCAACCGGTACTAAAGGGGGGGCCTTTAGTACCAGTTGGAGCCACGAACCGGTACTAAAGGGGCAGTTTCCTGCCCCTTGGCCTGGCGAAAATTGGCCTTTAGTACTGGTTGGTGGCTCCAACCGGTACTAAAGGCCCCTCCTATATATATGGCACTTACGAAAATTTCAATTTCATCGACCACCACTTCTTCTCCAACTACTTCGGCG
>NW_025227998.1:57033-65087 GCF_018294505.1 Triticum aestivum
ATCTGAGATTTGATGATCTAATTAAAATATTACTATATAGAACTAGCTACTTTATTTTAGTAAGAAAATTAATAGAGCAAGTTTATTTTTATTAAATGCTTAGTTGAATTAATAGAACTAGTTGAACTAATAGAAGTACTTGAATTAATAGAACTAGTAAGTGTTTAATGTTTCACCTATATGAACATAGGAAATGTCGTCTCATGACGAAAAAGATTTCATTAAGTGCGAATTCTGTGAAGACTAGCGCGGCCTGTGCGACAGAAATTTCCTTGTTGATGATAGGCGCTTCAGCATCAAGCTGGATGAGACCTTCGAAGTGGATACAGTAAGTCACAACGACGAGTCTTTTTTCGTAATTAAGCATGACTTATATATGCTTCATTTGCTTCAACTTATAATTTTAAATTTTCACTATTCTACTAGCGCATCCCCTGCCATGCAAGAATTTTTGTCCTCGATAAGATAGGTTTCAGTGCTATGCAAACTATGGAGGTAAAGAGAGTTTACCTGAAGACCGAGCATGGTTATACTTTCAACGTCAAATTATACAATGCAGACACGTACACCTATTTTGAATGCAAAACTTGGCAAGCACTATGCAAGGCTTATGCATTTGAGCCTG
Source organism: Triticum aestivum (assembly GCF_018294505.1). NCBI lineage: Eukaryota > Viridiplantae > Streptophyta > Magnoliopsida > Poales > Poaceae > Triticum > Triticum aestivum. Next base: position 57,659 of record NW_025227998.1, read on the forward strand.
ATATGGTTATCACCTTTGATATTCGTCCGGAAGATGATATTGAAGGTAATAGAGACATCTGGGTCGATGTGCAGACGCCTCCAGTTCTACCATTATGTGAATTTCTCAACCATATTTATGTCTTTGATATTGTTTATTCAAAAATAGTTGACAACTAATTTCTATTGACAGCTTATTTCCATTCAAGCAAACATGTCCGGCGCTTGGTAGATAGGACCTACTACTGTCCCGGAGCTGAACTAAACTGCGAGGAGATAAGTCATTATGTTTCATGGCTTGAGGATCTTGATGCTGTTAAGAGAAATCATTTTCCTGAATTTGAAAATCTTAGTACTCAAAACGTGCGACCAATAGTGATCGTATTGAACTACGGTCACATGTATTTAGGAAAGATGGTAAGCTTTTTACTATTAGTCCTTAGTGCATCTTTTGCATACATTATTTTTCAAGCTAAACTTTCATTGCTAAGTATATTAATTACTATACGATGTTCTTCAACAGGGACTCCCGATGACAGTTGTGCCTCAGTGGATCGAGACTAAAGGTCGCATGTCAATTGTTAGCTTACGACCAAGATATCCTACGGTGCACATGAGTGCATTCAGGATTTCTGAAAGCGATGTATGCTTAATAGTGAAAGATTGGAGCAAAATTGTTAACGATCGCAGAGAAGTACTAGAGGGCAGCAATCAGAAGCGTAGCCCACGATAGGAGACAGGTTCATCTGCATGCTCCAATATGATGAATCAGGAGAGCTATACATGTTCTATGCTATTTTACCTGAGAGAGAGCAGCAGGAGTGATTTAGCTAGTTATCATGCTCTTAGTACTTGTTGTCCTCTCATGCGTGTCCGTGTTCTTCGTCCAGAACTTAATCTCAAAGAGTGATTTGCTTTTGTGGTGTTATGAACGCTTATAATATCATGACCATGTTGAACTCGATGATATCTATGCTAGCTAGAATATATTGTTGTTGGTGATGGTATGATGCAAGAGTTTTTATATTAATATGATAATGATGATGATGATGATGAGTTATTATATCATTTATGAAAGAAACCGCATATTAGTTTCAACTGGATGGATCCTAGCTAAGTGATCAAGTATATGCCATATCCATATTACTTGATCACTTAGTGATCTAAGTAATATGGATATGGCATATACTTGTCACTTAGCTAGGATCCACATGCATCCAGTCGAAAGTAAACTGCGGTACTTTCACCTAATGATTTAACAACTCATTATAATGTAAAACAATCACTAAATTAAATTGAAAACACAAAACTAAAGGAAAAATAAAAATTAAAACCAAAACACACCCAAACATTTAGTACCGGTTGGTCTTACCAACCGGTACTAATGTCCTACACGCACCCGGGCCTGGCTCGTGCCACGTGGTGGCACGTTAGCGCCGGTTCGTGCCGAACCGGTACTAAAGGGGGGGGCTTTAGTCTCCACTCTTTAGTGCCGGTGCAGAACCGGCACTAAAGGCCCTTATGAACCGGCACTAAAGCCCGGTTCTGCACTAGTGCGAGTTCGTTTAATGTGGAACTCGGCAATGTTCATATTTCCTGAGTTTCATATGTTCGGCGAGTTGCTTTTCTAATCCATTGGGCGAACGGTTCTCATCGCCGAGTTTTGCGTGTTTGCCGAGTTATGTATGATAGTGAAGGGAGAGGGGAGCATAGTAAAAGGTCCTTGAGGTAGTACGATAGTGAAGGGAGAGGGGAGCATAGTAAAAATAGAAATACTATAGGTGAAGCTGATATTTACCGCATGTAGCTGAGTTCCCTTTAACGAAAACTCAGCTAACAATTATCATTTTTCTTTCTAAAAATTTGGCGACCATGCCATAGTGTTGCCCTTGGTAAAGGGGCAAGCTTTGCCGAGTGCAACACTCGAGAAATCTATATAGCTGAATTGAAACGAGAACATATCGCAGCAATAACCAAGGCGAGCGAGTAGCCGTGGCGACCATGCCATAGGGGCCTTAGAGGTGCGCGACTGGTCAGGCGCCTGCACGAAGCACATTGTTCAAAAAGGGTGAGGAGAAATAGGAAAGTGGTGTGGCGACCCTCAGTGCGGCGGGGCAGCGCCGCACCGGGGCTTTCCCTGCCCGCGCCCTCTCTCCTCACCCCCTTCCCTCCCTCTGCCACCGCCTGGCAAAGCCCGGGAAACGTGGGGGGGGGGGGGGGGATCCTGCTGGCCGTGACCGGGCGTGGCAGCGTCGGCGCCCGCTCCCACTCCTTGTACTGCGGTCATGCGTAACGGTGGTGGCCAGAGGCGCGACGGCGGCAGGTTGCTGGCATCGGCGACTGGCGGGCTCGATACTCCGGCATGGGCCTGGCGGGCCCCAATATCACGACCCGTTGCTTTCTGTCTGTGACATCGACGGTCTGCGGGCCTGCCCCCATCCCTTTGTCGCTAGGAGATGGCCCCGGACATGACGGCGGTGGCCTCCCCCTTTCGCCGGAGGTGGGCATCGAGACATGGTTTATCTTGGGATCTCATGTCTCGCAAAATAATCAGCTAGGCTGTGGCCCTAGTAGGCTTCGCGTGAAGTCACTGTCCCTGTGATCAATCCTCTTTGATTGGACATGTGAGTTCCGGACTTCTCCTTCGAAAGAAAACAAGGAATGGTGTATATGGCGCTTTTTGGGCACATGATTGGACAGGGGCCGATCGTGTGCACCCACCACATCAGCATAACCATCTTCACCGGGCCATCGCAAAGCTCTTTTTTTGTTGACACCTTGGGACATGATGTCTGCACCAGGATTTTCGAGGGATCAACACATGCAGAGATTGCCATGGCGTGATTAGAGGACCTGCAAGTGGCGAAGGCGGGGTCTTGGATGCGATGAAGAATTTCCTTCACAGGCACTTGTTTAGACTTAGCTTTCGGGATATATTTACGTCCAGACCAGACGCGAGTTTCTTTGTGCCTGGTGGTACTCCCAGTTCTTTTCTCTTTGCATAACTCAAAGCTCGCATACCAAGGAGAGCTAGCCATGCAAAAAGATGGACTTTTTAACCACGCAACAAGCGTGCTCTGCATGGGCGAATTTCTGGCACAGTCATAACTGCATGGGCGAAAGTCTGGCCAGGGATGCCTAATACGCAGAGTATTGAGGAATGGCGGGAGTATGTGACTTGTAGTAGTAGCCTCCGCAAGTGGGGCGGAAGCATTGGATGCCATCTTTGTTGGTGGTTCTCGTCTGAGTACGAGTCATGATTTTCAGGGTGAAAATCTAAGGTCTGACCTTTATTGGTTGTGTCTGGTAGTGGCCTTGTTGAAAGCATTGTTTTTCGGAATGCGGTCTTTCTCGAGGGTGAATAGCTACGACATTTTGCATTGTTTCCTTTCAGGGGGAGTTGTTTTTAGAGAATCTTGTTTCTAGTCCGAGTGTTGTCTTTGATGGTGGTTAGACCGCAGCTACGACGGATGATTGATCACCGTGGCAGGTTTTTTTATTTGCTTTTTTCCTCTTTTCATTTTTTGGCTGTGTGCGTCCTGAATGTTCTTCGGCATCTTCTTGGTGCAGAGACAGGGTGTAATTGGTATGTACTCCCTCCGTTTCTAAATACAAATATTTTTAGATATTTCAATACAAACTACACATCAAAATATCTAAAAAGACATATATCTAAATAAGAGACTACATATTTTAGAGTGTAGATTCATTCATTTTGCTTCTTATGTAGTCTCTTATTGAAATATCTAAAAAGACATATATTTAGGAACGGAGGGAGTACTTGCTATTAATATATTATCCTTTTTAAAAGAAATGATAGGCGTGTGGGACATAGAAAAGGAGGGCCACAATGATCGATCCACACATTCTGGTCCGACCCATTAGAATGTACTACCTATGTCCTGGTTTATTGGTCCTCTTAGTATTTTGTATCAAAATTTGACCATAGATTTAACTCACAAACTGTTAATGCATGTCACCAAAAAATTATATCATTGATTGGTATTTCAGCATAGTTTCAAATGATACTGTTTTTTAGATATGCATTAATATTTTGTTAACAAAATTCCTGGTCAAAATTTGGCATGAAATACTAAGAAAACCAATAAACCAGGATGGAGGTTGTACTATTTTGAGCAGTCTGGGTCATTACTTTAGCTTTGCCGACTGTTTTAAAGCACTCAACAAACATATTATATTTATTTTTCTTAATGCTTTCATTATTTTGGTTTCCTTGCTATTTATTTTCCTAGAATAAGCTTTGCCCATCATCTATCTATGTACCCCTTCCGTTTCTAAATATATGTCTTTTTGAAGATTCTAATATGGACTACATACGGCGTGAAATGAGTGAATCTACCCTCTAAAATACACCTATATTCATCCGTATGTAGTCCATATTCAAATGTCTAAAATACATATATTTAAGAACGGAGGGAGTAGATTAAAAGAAAATTACTGGTGCTACTATTCAACGCCATCTTCACCAAGTGAATATGGTGGCATCTTCACCAAATGAATATGGTTCCATTCTTGTCTTCGTGGCAAGCTTTCTCTCATTTACTTCAATCTTGCATACAGATTTATCATATATTTTTCTCTCTTTTCCTCTCCCTGCATTTATTTCTTCTTGTTCTCCAACTGAATACATCCCGCACCCGCCACTTTACTCCAATAAATTCAAGATCGGTTAACCAACCATCTTTATTGTGCCCACATCCTAATTATAGATCAAAACATTTCAATGGAAATTTACAACTCTCAGTTTGGTCTACATCACCATCCATGTGCTGGCTTACGTGGTGTCTAGCCTCGCCATTGGCAACGGCATCAAGAAGGACGGCGACTTCAGCATCTATGAGGATGCCCGCGATGTACATATAATATTCCTAATTAAAATTACAGTTTCCCGATGGTGCATGACGAAAACCAGTAGATATTCTTAATTAATGGTCTGACAGTGAAATAAAAGACATGCAAACTTCCGAGTTGATTTATTTTATCAGAGGGGCCACAACGTAACATAACACTACAAGACAGGTAAAAAACCTTATAGTCGTAGGCATCTGAACCACATTTGCACAATCTTCGAATGTTAGATCCCCAACGATGGGCTATTTTGAAGATATCCTGCTCCACCTAGGAGAGCTTTGTACTAAAAAATGCAGAAAACATTCACTAGTTATCTTTTTCTGGTGAGAGCATCTCGAATGTTATTAGTGGCTGATATTCTGCAAGTCTCTAAAAGGTTTGATCATGTTTGATGTCACAAAAATTCATATTTTCTGGATCATCTTTGATACGTTTTTTGTCGGTTTTATGAAAACTCGGTGTAGTACAACCAATTGTGGCCACACGTTTGTGGTCTAGGAATGCACACAACATAACTATCGTATTTTTTGGCTTTACTGGAAGCACACGTTGAAAACATTCCTTGTTTGCAAACAGTAAATAATAAAGCAGCAGAACCAATAGATACTACGTCTATAGTTCTACCGGTATAAGCTAACAACCAAGTTTTAGACAAATCAAAAAAAGATTTGGGCGTTTTGGGGTTACCCAGCACCCCACAAGCCACATTCCAGAAAAACGTAGCAAAAGAGCATGTAAACATATGATGACTAGTACTCTCCTCCGCCCAAAACAAGAGATTATCCTTGATTTGGATCATTAGCCACACAAAAGCTTTGACTTTCAGTGGCGTCTAACTCCTTCAAATAGAACTTAAAGCGAAAACAGCAATTGTAGTAAAAATAAACCGGTATAAAAATTTAACAGAGAAAGCCCTGATTTAGTTTTTCGAAAAGGCAGGCGTCATTATTTAAAAGATTTAAACATTACACCTGGCCTTTGCATAAGTAGGATGAACACAGCCAAACAAGGTCCACACAGCAAAACGAAATATAAAAACACCAAATTACAAAGAACCATGTAATGTTTGTAGAACGCCTACACCATATGGGGGCCAATCTAAAGATCATGCTCCCACCCATGTCGGGTAAAAGTATCCCTCGCCGTAGCCTTCAATCGTGTACACACCTTTGTTAACATGTCTTGATTCTCCACTCTTAGCAGAGATGACCATAAATGAAGAGTCATGATACACTAGTAGAAAACAGGGCTTAGGTCACACGGCAGTTTTCACATTAGCCCCGGTTCGTGACCGAACCGGGACTAATGCGAGCATTGGTCCCGGTTCGTGCGGCCAGGGGCCTGCCGGGCCTCGTGGGGGCATTGGTCCCGGTTCGTCCGGACCCTTTGGTCCCGGTTGGTGGGACAAACCAGGACCAATGGGCCACGCTCCTGGCCCACCACCCTTTAGTTCCGGTTCATACCACAAACCGGGACTAAAGGGCTGGTCCTAGTTGCGGCCAGTGTTTAGTCCCACCTAGTCAACCGAAGGGCGCTCACACCAGTTTATAAGCCCGTCCCCTATGCCTTGTTGAGCTTCTCTTAAAGTGAAAATAGATGCCCTTATACAGGGAATTTCACCTAAATTCACAGTAAATTAAAATTTACTATGAATTTAGGTTTAATTTTCTCTATAAGCGCATCTATGTTCATTTTTTATATTAATAAAATAAATAAACCTTAATAAAATAAATAAAACTAAATAAACCTTAATAAAATAAACTATAGTAACTACAATAAATAAACCTTAATAAATTAAGTAAAAATAGCAGCAGTAAAATAAATAAAAATAAAATAATTAAAGTAAAATACATAAGTAATTAGAAATAAAATAAATAAGTTTTTGTTGTAAGTAGAAACAAAACAAAACAAATAAAGCAAAAGAGAAAAAAAAACACGTCCCTCTCTGCCTTGTTGAGCTCCTCTCAAAATGAAAACAGATGCCCTTATACAGGGAATTTGGCCTAAATTCACAGTGAGTTTCTCTGAAATTCATAGAAATTTATTATGAATTTAGGTTGAATTTTCTCTATAAGCGCATCTACGCTCATTTTTTTATGTTGGGGTTGGCGATCTTTACAGACTTTTTGTGTGTTGAGTATGCACCATTCAAAATCAGTCTCTGCTTTGAATGGTGCAATTTAAACACACAAAAAGTCAGGAGTTCAAATAAGTTTTTAAAAATAAAATCCCTTTGTAACAGACGAGTTTCCTTATGAAATCCTGATACTTTGAAAGAGATTGTCCGTTTTGTACACAAAGTGCATCCAGTTTTTGCCGTAACCCTCTCAACTTTCTTGCACACGCTATGTGGATGAAAAGATGATACCATGCCAACTTTCAACCTTCTCAGAGTTCATTTGAAATGCTTTTCAATTTTAGGGTCTTATAGCTCAAAATAATTAGTACATGCATGAAAAATAACAAATGAAGTCAGAAAGGATTGAAAAATGATGATGTGGCTTTGAATGGTGCATTTTGAACACACAAAAAGTCAGGAGTTCAAATAAGTTTTAAAAAATGAAATCCCTTTGTAACAG
>NW_025227998.1:65371-66660 GCF_018294505.1 Triticum aestivum
GGTTTGAAAAATGATGATGTTGCTTTGAATGGTGCATTTTGAACACACAAAAAGTCAGGAGTTCAAATCAGTTTTAAAAAATGAAATCCCTTTGTAACAGACGAGTTTCCGGATGAAATCCTAATACTTTGAAAGGGATTGTCTGTTTTGTACACGAAGTGCATCCAGTTTTTTGCCGTAACCCTCTCAACTTTCTTGCACATGCTATGTGGATGAAATGATGATACCATGCCAACTTTCAACCTTTTCAGAGTTCATTTGAAATGCTTTTCAATTTTAGGGTCTTATAGCTCAAAATAATTAGTAAATGCATGAAAAATAACAAATGAAGTAAGAAAGGATTGAAAAATGATGATGTGGCTTTGAATGGTGCATTTTGAACACACAAAAAGTCAGGAGTTCAAATAAGTTTAAAAAAATGAAATCCCTTTGTAACAGACGAGTTTCCGGATGAAATCCTGATACTTTGAAAGAGATTGTCCGTTTTGTACACGAAGTGCATCCAGTTTTTGCCGTAACCCTCTCAACTTTCTTGCACATGCCATGTGGATGAAATGATGATATCATGCCAACTTTCAACCTTTTCAGAGTTCATTTGAAATGCTTTTCAATTTTAGGGTCTTATATCTCAAAATAATTAGTAAATGCATGAAAAAAAACAAATGAAGTCAGAAAGGATTGAAAAATGATGATGTGGCTTTGAATGGTGCGTTTTGAACACACAAAAAGTCAGGAGTTCAGATAAGTTTTAAAAAATGAAATCCCTTTGTAACAGACGAGTTTCCGTATAAAATTTAAACTATTCAAATTTGGAATCTAATGGAGTAACAGAAAGTTTATAATTATTCTGAGCTAAAAGCAAAAAGAATAAAAAATAAAGCAAAAATCAAAAGAAAATAAATAATTCAAAAAACAAAAAAATACTGGAAAAAATAAAAAAAATGCCGCCTAATGGGCCACACGGCCTGCATACGACTAGAAACCCATCTGCACATGGGCCAGGATGCAGGCCCGCGGGCCCAATAGGCCCAACATGGCAGTGACAAAGGTAGGCATGTAATGCCTGCATATTAGAGAGGAGCTCAGCACCTGAGCTGCAACGCAGCTTATAAAAAGGTGCTGAGCTCTCTCAGCTAGCTAGGTGGGACTAAACTTCCCACCGCACCGCGCCAACACATTAGTCCCGGTTGGTGCCTCCAACCGGAACCAATGCTCCCCTTTGGTCCTGGTTGGTGCCACCAACCGGGACCAAAGCCCTCTGCTTCCCGCCCTTTGGGCTGGTGAAAAGA
>NW_025227998.1:67448-86022 GCF_018294505.1 Triticum aestivum
ATGCCTATCCCGCATCCTCGTCGTCGACTCGGCGGAGGAGGCCGGCTTGATCAGAGGGGCCATGTCCGGGACTGGGCTCCGCCGGGCTGGTTTTGGGAGGTGCTACCTTCCGGTGGGCGTAGGTTGGTGAGGAACCAGCCCGTCGTTGACCCGATCCTTGTTTGGTGGCGCTTGCGTGGGCCAGTGACGGTGCCGAGGCTTCCGGACACCGCGGAGGTGGTACGTCACCGTGTCAGCGAGGAGGACCAGCACGTCCGTCGCTACATGGTTGCGTTGGAGGGCAGGTTCGACAATACCTGGCAGGTTCTTCAGGGATCTCACTGGAGCTATGATCCTGTGATGGTTCCGTCCCTTTGGGTGTCCACCGCCCGCGCCGATACCCGTCGGGCGCTACTGTTCTAGCTGTACTAGCGATGCTATATGTATGATAGTATTCGAGGTGTATTAGTGATAATATTCGACGATGTACGGACGCATGGAGATGATGTAGTTTTGCTTATAATTGAATGCATCCTAATTTCAATACTACTTTATTTTGTGATTTGATTTTGCTTATTGAATGCTCAAAGTGGAAAACTACTCCGAGCTTATAGGGTTTTTGTTTTTGCAGAAATCTAGGAGCCCCGGGCCCCTCCATCATCCCCGCCGTCGTCCCCGTCACCGCTCCCTCCGACATCGAGGTGAGACCAGCCAAATCCTCTTTTAAAAAGATAATTAAACGATATTTTGGGTCGACTGTAAGTCTGTCGAGTCTCCACCATATTGTAGGGGAACGCGAAATTTTCGGTATAGCGAGCACGCCCAGGACCACTATGGAGACTGCATACAAGGTTTGATATGATCCGTACCGACTCGAAGCGCAGCGGAAGAAGAGTCGGTGTAGATCGTCGGTGCAGATCCCCGCAGCTAGGATTTACAACCTCCCAACCGCGAGGATGTACTCCCTCTCCGGACAGCCCTTCGGGAGGCGGTCGGACAGTCCCCCGGACAATGTCGCGGACAGCCCTTCGGGAGGACCCTCGAAACTCGGACGGAGACTCGGACAGCCCTTCGGGAGGACACTCGAACAGCCCCTCGGGCAAAAGATCGAAACTACAATCTCTCTACGGGGTTGCACACATACGGTGTCAGCTATCCGGCAGGGCTTCGCCGTCCAGAACTAGTTCCTGCCGGAACCCAGACAGCCTTACGGCTCTACGAAACTCTTTTCGTGGGAGGGAGAGAAGAAGCCAGATAATGCATGGCATGTGTATGAGAGCAAGGGATGAAGAGATGGCAGCCCTCACCTCCTCTATTTATAGGAAAACCAAGGGGTAGTGTGCCTCCACAAATTACCAAAAACCCCCATGCATTAGGTCACACATGAGGGTGTTAAGGACGAAATGGGATGCCATGTGGAGCTCCAAGGTACTCCACCACCCATGGCTGGCCACCCCTAGCCCCCCCCTCCCAAATGGGGTTCCTTCCCTTGTAAGCCACTTCCTTCTAGAACTTTGACCAAGTCAAAAAGGGTGTCTCTCCAAAATTATCCCAAAAAGCACTTTCACTATTCACGACGACATTTTTCAGCGTCCGTTCGAACTGAAAATATTTATGTGGGCTTAGAACATTTCCAGTACCCACTAAAATAATTTTCAACGCGTTCCGAAACAATTCCGGTTTTAGTGATTTTCATCTGCGAAACGCATCTGAAGTGGCTCCGGCAGCTCCGGAACATTTCCGATTTTTATCTCAGAAAATTCCAAAAAGCTTCCAGAATGATTCTGTCACCCTCCAAGAATTATCAGGCATTTGCCGAAACCAATCTGACTTAATGGTATATCCCGAAACAACTTTTCGGTACCATCGAAACTTATCCGATGACCTCTCTCTGCGGTACGATTCCGCTGTCCGAAACCTTACCGGTGTCCGAAACTTTTTCGGTGATTTTCTCTCATACTCCCAGTCTAGTATTCAGCAGATAGATGACCCTTAAGCGTGTGACCCTATAGGTTCGGTGAAGTATAGACATGACCCGGAACCCCTTCCGATGAATGATCAACATCGGAGCCGTGGACACCCATATTGACCCCTATACCCACACGAATGAATATTCGAGTGAACCTCCAGTTGTAGTGAGCTATTCCTATTGCTTCGCGATATGTCACAAACTCCCGAGGTGAGATTTATTGCATTCCTGTGGATCAACAATTTGTCCAGCATGCAAGTTACCTCGTTACCGGTTTTGTTCTCTTTTCTCGTTTTCGTGTTCCGGCATCCCAGTGATCAAATCACAAGGTGTCTGGCCAGACGATTATGGATACCATAACACAGAGAGGGCCCGAGAATATCTCTCCATCGTCGGAGGAGCAAATCCCAATCTTGAGCTATCTCGTTACTTGCCATACTTTTCCGTGAACCCGTAAGCCGCCGTAATAGCCACCCAGTTACGGATGACGTTTAACAAACCCCAAAGTTCACGAAGCAAGTACGAAGGAACTCGATACTCTCATGGTCTAAGGATTTATGCAAACATTAACTATCTCTGTGTTATTAACCATAAACTTGTGACGAAAAGAATCTCATAGCATAACATCAATTTGGGTCGATTCAACACAAGTGTTCTACCAACATCGCGCCCTCAGAATTGCCAGCATAGACATGACCATGATCAGGAAAACAGGATCATCATGCAATACATGAGCCAGTCTTAGAGGCAAGACTAGGAATACATTTTACCGTTTAGTATACCACACGTGCACATGAGTTTCCCTCCGAGCCTCGTGGATATTGCAGACTCGAGAATCATTGCAATTATAGCATGGAAGCTAAACATTCATTACAAACTTTGGAGATACAAAATTACTGTTATTACTGCCTCTAGGGCATATCTCCTACAGACTCCCACTTGCAGTAGAGTCATAATCCAGTTACATGGCTTCCCTAACACCAATGGCTATCCGGTGCTGCTCATGCTTTGCTCGTGGTGGAGGCTTTGTCATCGGGTCTGACACATTCAGATCCGTGTGAACTTTGCGTACTTTCACTAAACCCTCTTCGACATGATGTCGAATGAGTTTATATTTGCGTTGAATATGTCTTGTCTTCTGGTGCGAACTTGGCTCCCTTGCCTGAGCCACGGCGCCACTATTATCACAATAGATTTCCACCGGGTCCAGAGCACTTGGAACCACACCAAGGTCTTCAAGAAATTGCTTGATCCATACCGCCTCCTTGGAGGCTTCTGAAGCGGCAACATACTCCGCCTCCGTCGTAGAATCCGCCACAGTCTTTTGTTTGGAACTTTTCCAATCAACTGCGCCGCCGTTCAATATGAAAACATAGCCTGATTGAGATTTGAAGTCATCTGGGTCAGTCATGAAGCCTGCATCAGTGTAACCACTTACAATGAGCTCTTCATCACCTCCGTACACAAGGAGTAAATCCTTGGTCCTTCTGAGGTACTTAAGAATACCCTTGACTGCGGCCCAGTGTTCCAACCCTGGATCACTTTGGTACCGGCTGCTAACACTTAGCGCATAGGAAACATCTGGTCTTGTACATAGCATGGCATACATAATAGAACCAACTGCCGAGGCATATGGAACATCATTCATTTGTACTCGCTCATCCAGAGTCCGAGGACTCTGATTTTTGCAAAGCACTGTGCCAGGTGACATGGGGAGTAGGCCTTTCTTGGAGTTCTCCATGTTGAACCTTTTCAACACCTTGTCAATGTACGTGCTTTGGCTAAGCGCTATTAGGCGTTTTGATCTATCTCTATAGATTCTAATGCCCAATACATATGCTGCTTCGCCTAAGTCTTTCATTGAAAACCTCCTTTTCAATGAGTCTTTTATTTCGCTAAGAAAATTCACGTCATTTCCAATCAACAATATGTCATCCACATACAAGATTAGAAATGCTTTTGTGCTCCCACTAAACTTCTTGTAAACACAAGATTCTTCGTCATTCCTGATGAAGCCAAACTCTTTGACCACTTCATCAAAACGAATGTTCCAGCTCCTTGATGCTTGCTTCAGACCATAAATGGCTTTCTGAAGTTTGCATACCTTTCCAGCATCCTCATGAATGACAAAACCTTCTGGCTGTATCATGTATACATCCTCTTTGAGGTTTCCATTTAGGAAAGCCGTTTTGACATCCATCTGCCATATTTTGTAATCGAAATAAGTAGCAATTGCTAGTAATATCCAAACAGACCTAAGCATAGCTACGGGCGAGAAAGTCTCGTCGTAGTCCACTCCTGGAACTTCTGTGAACCCTTTCGCGACAAGTCTAGCTTTGTGGATAGTAATGTTACCATCCGCGTCTCTCTTCCTTTTGAAAATCCATTTACAACCAATCGGCTTTACGCCTTCTGGAAGTTCTTCCAAGTTCCAAACATGGTTTTCGTACATTGATTCCATTTTGGATCTCATGGCTTTGTGCCATTCTTTTGAGTTGGGTCCCGCCATCGCTTCCTTGTAGTGCGCAGGTTCATCGTCTTCAAGAATGAAGATTTCATTATGAAACCATTCAGGTGGCTGGATAGCCCTACCTGATCTGCGCGGTTCAGTTACAACATTGTCTGAAGTCTCCGCATCATATGCGACAACTTCCGGCTCAGTTGTAGGGATAATTAGCGGAATTTCTTCCGGTTCCTTACCCATATCAACAGTTGTCGAAGATTCACTAATCTCATCAAGTGTACTGTCCTCCCACTTAAGTCTTTGGCGAGAAATTCTTTCTCAAGAAAGACTCCGCTTTTAGCTACAAACACTTTGTGCTCGGAGGGTAGGTAGAAGGAATACCCAATTGTTTCTTTTGGATAACCTACAAAGTTACACTTGTCTGATCTGGGATCGAGTTTGGTAGGTTGTAAACGTTTTACATGTACCTCACATCCCCAAATTTTAAGATGCGACAAACTGGGTTTCTTCCCATTCCACATCTCATGTGGTGTCGTCTTAACAGACTTAGACGGTGCTCTGTTTAGTGTGTGAGCGGCAGTTTCTAGTGCATGACCCCAAAAAGATATCGGCAGATCTGTAAGAGACATCATCGACCTTACCATGTCCAACAGGGTTCGGTTACGTCTTTCCGATACTCCGTTTCTCTGTGGAGTTCCGGGAGGCGTAAGCTGTGAAACGATTCCACAGTCACTCAGATGTTGGCCAAACTCATGACTAAGATATTAGCCTCCGCGATCAGACCGCAGAAACTTAATCTTTTTGTTACGATGATTTTCTACCTCATTCTGAAATTCTTTGAACTTTTCAAAGGTTTCCGACTTATGCTTCATTAAGTAGATATAGCCATACCGACTTAAATCATCAGTAAAAGTCACGAAGTAGAAATACCCACCCGTGCGGCTGTGCTCATTGGACCACATACATCACTATGTATTATTTCCAATAATTCACCCGCCCGTTCAGGATGACCCATGAACGGCGTCTTGGTCATTTTCCCCATCAGACAAGCTTCACATGTGTCAAATGATTCAAAATCAAAGGACGGTAAAACTCCATCTCTCTGGAGTCTTTGCATACGTTTCTTTCCGATGTGGCCAAGCCGACAGTGCCAGAAGTAAGTGGTGGTGGTATCAGCCTTCTTAAGGCGTTTGGCATTCACGTTAAAGACATCATTTTCACATTCAAGATTTAGTATGAAAAGGCCCCCAACAATGGGTGCAAATCCATAAAACATATCCTTACAATAAAGTCAACAACCATTGTTCTCAGACTTGTACGAATACCCATCGTGTACTAAACATGATCCGGAGATAATGTTTCTACACAACAGTGGAACAAAATAACAGTTACTTAGTTCTAAGATAAATCTTGAAGGGAGACGTAGAGGCATAATGCCGACGGCTTGAGCGGCGATCCCAGTGCCGTTCCCGACGCGCAATACGACTTCATTCTTTGCAAGCTTGCGCACCTTCTGAAGCCCCTGTATCGATTTGCAAATGTGAGCAACCATTCCGGTATCAAATACCCAAGACTTAGTATTTTCGCTAGCAAGCAAAACGTCAATGACATTAACCTGTATAACAATTATACCTTTTCCGGTTTTCCCGGTCTTCTTATCTTCCAGATACTTCTTACAGTTTCTCTTCCAGTGTCCTGTGCCCTTGTAGTAGAAGCACTCAGTTTCATTCTTAGCTCCGCTCTTAGAGTTGGTTTGGGTGCCGGTCTTACCGGCGCCCTTGCCCTTCTTTGGCTTGCCTTTCTTCTTTTTGAAACTGGCGGTTTTATTCACAAGCAACACTTGCTTGCGATTTTTCCGCAATCCTCCTTCTGTAGTTTTCAGCATGGCGAGCACCTCTTCCGGTGTCTTCTCCATCCCTGTCATGTTGTAGTTCATGACAAAACCGTCGTAAGACGGGGGGAGTGAAGAAAGCAACATGTCCATCATATGGCCAGGTGGAAGTGGAAATTCTAGGGCTTTAAGCCTTTCAGAATAGCCAATCATTTTGACCACGTGTTCGCCAACTGAACTACCCTCATCCATCTTGCAATCCATCAAAGCCTTCATGATATCATATCGTTCAGACTTTGCGGTTTCCTTGTACAGAGCATCCAATTCCCGGATCATATCACGGGCTTTATGGAATTCAAAACGTTTTTTAAGCCCTGGACTCATGCAAGCTAGCATGAGGCACTGCACTAAGTTGTGATCATCATCCTTAGTGGCCCAGACATTTTGTTCATCTTCCGGTGCACTTGCCGCCGGTTTAGCTGGAAGAGCAGTTTCAAGCACGTACAATTTCTTAGCGCTCCTGAGGACAATCCTCAGGTTACGGACCCAGTCCGCATAGTTGTTTCCAGTCGTAGCTAACTTCTCTTTCTCTAACATCGGGCCTAAGTTGAACGCGGTGTTGCGAGCCATTTGATCTACAACGAAAAACACAAGTTTCACTTAGACTTTTGTTTATAATGAAATTTGCACTAGTGAATAAACATTTTTATTCTAATGTGTGCTCTCACTCAAATCAATATCTCTCAAAATTGATTTTGAGTGATTCAAGATCCAAAAATCAATTCAACGGCATAGAATCATCATCTCATGACAAGGATTTCAATTGGTAGGCCAACTTGCCGATCACATCTCTATGTGACTCTTGTTCATCTTTCGATGCGTGTGTTCCGAGCTCAGGACAATCCTGCCATGAACGTCAAGACAACCAAGTGATCTTGCTGCGAGGTCTGACCTCACCCGCCTTACATTTCTCCAATCGTTCGTACCCATGCGTCCATGGCGCACCCCGAAAGGATAGATGTTGTGACGGTGCTGCACTTGGGAGAACACTAACTACTTGATATTTGAAGTGAGAGATCACCCTAATAAAAGCGACTACCGCGCAATCAAGAAGGGTGCATCAAGAGGGATAAACATCTCAGGCAATTCATAATAGCATGATATGGTATAGCCTCTTCTGACGGAGAAGTCAAGTTTTTCTTCGTCTCCGGCATTCGCGTCGGTGTTCACCTTTGCGAAGATTGCCACCATCTTGTCGATGCACCAGATAATATCACTATCTCCATATCAGATAAAATAAATGCATTACTTAAGGTTGACATGCAGGTCATTAAAGTGCAATCATATGGCTCCAGCCATCATGCCGAATCATGACACGCAGGTCATGTTAATTACATCATATAGTCATCTCATACACAATCAAATTGAATATGATCATTGCTATACCACATCACATGCACATCCTGCAAAACCAAGTTAGACGCCTCTAATTGGTTTATGCAAAATTTTATTTTACGTGGCTTCTAAGGTTTTGACTTAAACCGCAGCTACCAACGTTTTATCATCAAGTATGATTATTCAAGTTGCTAGATTATCATCTCGGGGTGTATGAAACACGAGATAATTAAATATCGAGCCCCATACTAAACTTCGTCATACGCATGACCCCCGTGCAAATCATATCTGCAATGCCCTTTCATCTGCGAATTTCATCTTTCTTTTGACTATGGCAGAACCCAAAGAACTGATAGCACGTCCATGATCAATCAGGATCACGGATTGCCAGAACTTTGTCAAATTCCACCATGCTGTCTCGAGATTGAGCAAATGCAAATTCTAGGGAAGCAACAAGAACGTCGGGTAACAGATTTCATCTGTCACCCGCATAAATAATTTTCAGCAATAGATCTCATCTACTCCAAAATATTATGCAATACCCATACATCTCCATGTATTCTAGATCGTAACCTGCATCTACGCATAGCACGGCTCTTGATGCCACTGTAGGGGAACGCGACAGAAAACGAAAAATTTCGGTATAGCGAGCACGCCCAGGACCACTATGGAGACTGCATACAAGGTTTGATCTGATCTGTACCGACTCAAAGCGCAACGGAAGATGAGTCGGTGTAGATCGTCGGTGCAGATCCCCGCAGCTAGGATTTACAACCTCCCAACCGCGAGGATGTACTCCCTCTCCGGACAGCCCTTCGGGAGGCGGTCGGGCAGTCCCCCGGACAATGTCGCGCACAGCCCTTCGGGAGGACCCTCGAAACTCGGACGGAGACTCGGACAGCCCTTCGGGAGGACACTCGAACAGCCACTCGGGCAAAAGATCGAAACTACAATCTCTCTACGGGGTTGCACACATACGGTGTCAGCTATCCGGCAGGGCTTCGCCATCCAGAACTAGTTCCTGCCGGAACCCAGACAGCCTTACGGCTCTACGAAACTCTTTTCGTGGGAGGGAGAGAAGAAGCCAGATAATGCATGGCATGTGTATGAGAGCAAGGGATGAAGAGATGGCAGCCCTCACCTCCTCTATTTATAGGAAAACCAAGGGGTAGTGTGCCTCCACAAATTACCAAAAACCCCCATGCATTAGGTCACACATGAGGGTGTTAAGGACAAAATGGGATGCCATGTGGAGCTTCAAGGAGCTCCACCACCCATGGCCGGCCACCCCTAGGGGTCCCCCCCCAAATGGGGTTCCTTCCCTTGTAAGCCACTTCCTTCTAGAACTTTGACCAAGTGAAAAAGGGTGGCTCTCCAAAATTATCCCAAAAAGCACTTTCACTATTCACGACGACATTTTTCAGCGTCCGTTCGAAACTGAAAATATTTATGTGGGCTTAGAACATTTCCAGTACCCACTAAAATAATTTTCAACGCGTTCCGAAAGAATTCCGGTCTTAGTGATTTTCATCTGCGAAACGCATCTGAAGTGGCTCCGGCAGCTCCGGAACATTTCCGGTTTTTATCTCAGAAAATTCCAAAAAGCTTCCAGAATGATTCTTTCACCCTCCAAGAATTATCAGGCATTTGCCGAAACCAATCTGACTTAATGGTATATCCCGAAACAACTTTTCGGTACCATCGAAACTTATCCGATGACCTCTCTCTGCGGTACGATTCCGCTGTCCGAAACCTTACCGGTGTCCGAAACTTTTTCGGTGATTTTCTCTCATACTCCCTGTCTAGTATTCAGCAGATAGATGACCCTTAAGCGTGTGACCCTATAGGTTCGGTGAAGTATAGACATGACCCGAAACCCCTTCCGATCAATGATCAACATCGGAGCCGTGGACACCCATATTGACCCCTATACCCACACGAATGAATATTCGAGTGAACCTCCAGTTGTAGTGAGCTATTCCTATTGCTTCGCGATATGTCACAAACTCCCGAGGAGAGATTTATTGCATTCCTGTGGATCAACAATTTGTGCAGCATGCAAGTTACCTCGTTACCGGTTTTGTTCTCTTTTCTCGTTTCCGTGTTCCTGCATCCCAGTGATCAAATCACAAGGTGTCTGGCCAGACGATTATGGATACCGTAACACCGAGAGATCCCGAGAATATCTCTCCATCGTCGGTGGAGCAAATCCATATCTTGAGCTATCTCGTTACTTGCCATACTTTTCCGTGAACCCGTAAGCCGCCGTAATAGCCACCCAGTTACGGATGATGTTTAACAAACCCCAAAGTTCACGAAGCAAGTACGAAGGAACTCGATACTCTCATGGTCTAAGGAATTATGCAAACATTAACTATCTCTGTGTTATTAACCATAAACTTGTGACGAAAAGAATCTCATAGCTTAATATCAATTTGGGTCGATTCAACACAAGTGTTCTACCAACATCGCGCCCTCAGAATTGCCAGCATAGACAGGCCCATGATCAGGAAAACAGGATCATCATGCAATACATGAGCCAGTCTTAGAGGCAAGACTAGGAATACATTTTACCGTTTAGTATACCACACGTGCACATGAGTTTCCCTCCGAGCCTCGTGGATATTGCAGACTCGAGAATCATTGCAATTATAGCATGGAAGCTAAACATTCATTACAAACTTTGGAGATACAAAATAATTGTTATTACTGCCTCTAGGGCATATCTCCTACACATATATGAGAGGACGAAGAATCCCGACTGTTGTCGTGGGGGTAGCTTCTCCTTCGTTCCCGTGTGCTAGACAATTTGGTGTAATGCACTCAAGAACGAAAGGAGGAGCTACCATCACCGACGGTCACAAATGTCAGAGAGGAATCAGTGAGGGAGAGTTCCACCATATATATATGAGAGGGCGAAGAATCCCGACTGTTGTCGTGGGGGTCGCTTCTCCTTTGTTACCGTGTGCTAGACATTTTGGTGTAATGCACACGGGGACAAAGTGAGGAGCGACCATCACCAACGGTCGAATGTATACACCACATGAGCTGAGAGTTTTCGAGAAAAGACTCGGCAAACGGATAGTCAACCCATGATGAATAATAATGATCTAACTTAGGTTTTTAGTACATATATTTATTTGTAGATGTTTAATATTTGAATTATGAACATAGGAAATGTCGTACTCGGACGACGAAAGTCTCCCGGGGGAGTGCGACTGGTGCCACGACGACTGAGGTCAGTGCGACAGGCCTCACCTGGACGAAGATCGGCGCATCAGTATTAAGCTGGAGGAGACCTTCGATGTTGAAACGGTACGCAACGACGACAAGTGTTATTTTTTCGTAATTAAGCACGACTTCAACTATTTCAATGTGTACTTTTCATCTTTTACAATTCGGCTAGCTTATCCCATGCCATGCAAGACGCTACGTCTTGGAGAGGATGGGTTTTGAAGACCATGAAAGTATGGAAACAAAGAAAATTCACCTAAGGACCCATCATGATATAGATTTTGAAGTAAAGCTGCATAATTCTGAGAGCGTAACCCATTTTGGTTGCAAAAATTGGGAAGCATTTTGCAAGATGTATGGTTTTGATGAGGGTATGCTTCTCACCATGGATCTTGGTGATCCTGACATCGAGCAAGACAATATGGACATTTGGGTCCTTGTTGATACGCCTCCAATTCTACCGCTATGTGAGTTTCTCAAACATAGTTATTAGCTAATTTATATTGTTCATTTCAAAATAGTTGACAGCTTATTTTCATTGACAGCTTATTTTGATTGTTCAAACAATGTGCGGAACATGGTAGACAGAACCTACTACACCGATGGCTTTGAGTTAACTTATAAGGAGAAAACTCATCTTGTCGGATTTTGTACTGATATTGAGAATTACAATATCTACAATCAAACTCCTCAACATTATGGTCAATACGTGCCACTAGTGCACGTGTTGAACTACGATAACTACTATGGAGATACCCTGGTAAGATTTCTTACTATTACGACATCCGTGCATATTTTGCATAGTTCTAAAACTAGTACATCATTGCTAACTATGAAGTTATTACTATGTTTTTGAACAGATAATTCTAGAGGATTGTGTGCCTCATTTGATGTATCAGAATGGTAGGCTTGATGTTTTGAATATACAACCAGGTCATCCTACAAATCTCAACTGTCCATACCGGATTTCTAAAAGAAGTGGAGACATGCAAATCAAAGAATGGAAAAAATGTATGGACAGTCGCAAGGAGGTTCTTGGAAGCAAAAGGAAGCGAGGCGCAAGAATTGGAGACAGGATGATCTCCATTCTCCATAATGGAGAGTCAGGGTCTATATTGTTTTATGCTATTTTACCTTAAAGAGGGTATTTCGGTCCTACCTAATACTGATGATCATGTGCTAAGAACAATTAAGTAGGGTTGGTTCGATGACTGTGAGGATGATGATCGTATGACTTGTTATTAATAACGAGTAGAAGTTGTATGATGATGATTAGTAGGACTTGTTATTATATATGATGATGCATGATGCGCGCATGAAGAGTTATTATATATCAGCGGGTGAAATGAACATGGATTGGATTGAAGTGAAGGCAACATGCATGTGGTGCGTGTCGAAAGTAGTACAATCCAAACTTGATCAAGTTAGGATTAGTATTACTTTCGACATGCACCACATGTTGCCTTCACTTCAATCTAAGCCATGTTTAGGCATAGCAGTACGTAGCGTTGGTAAACCAAGCACGGAGACATAAGAGAGGACACTTCTCTCTAATAGCTACCTAATAACAACCTAAATTAACCCCCCAAAACCCCCAAAAACCCCCCCTTTAAAAAAAACAAAAACCCCAGCCCCTGAGATGCTGACGCGTGGATGCCCATTGGTCCCGGTTGGTGTCACCAACCGGGACCAAAGGCCCTCCGTCCTGTGCTGGCCGCAGCGGCCACGTGGAGGACCTTCTGTCCCGGTTCGTGTAAGAACCGGGACTAAAGGCCAAGGGCATTAGTAACGACCTTTTAGTCCTGGTTCACAAACCGGGACAGAAGGCCCTCACGAACCAGGACAATAGGCCCTTTTTCTACTAGTGATACATCTATAGATAACCTTCATAACTTTGACAGATTCCACAGTCAATGTGACCTGACTACACATATCTAACAATTTATTCCGCAGATGGAGAGTGTTCCCATATAAACATCTCGAAAATCTATTGCAATTAAAATCCTGCTGGAATATGTTTGCAATAGTAGCATTCTGACAAGAAGTTCAATTGTATAAGCTAGGTAATAGTTGAGAGAATGGCTTGTCACTCAACCAAGCGTCATCCCAAATAGTTGATTTTACAACCCTTTCACAGCAAGTATAAACATTATCCTTGACACTCATTCAACATTTCCGGAATTGTGAATTGCCAGGCAATACCTCACAATGTGTCAAAGTTTTCCTTGATATTTTTTGATCTAATCATCCCTAGCAGTAGCGCGGGTTTAACGCCTAGAAGTAGCGCTGGGGCCCACGCTACTGCTACGACGCTACAGCTAACGTTTAGCAGTAGCTCGTTTCACCCATCGCTATAGCTATTCGAGTTTACCAGTAGCGCGTTTGAAGGACCTCGCTACTGAAAAAAACTGCAGCAAGCCTGTTAACCAGGCGCCACTGCTAAGGGAGCGCTGCAGCTACACACATACCCCACATTACAGTTATTATTTTCTGTATCTTTTCGGCAACTTATTTACTCTGTTTTTTAATAGGTTTTACACAATAGTCTCTATCATATCATACTCACGATAGTCTCATCATACCACACGCATATAAATAGTCTCATCAAATCATGTCATCATCATCCAACACAAGTGATGTCTCTCATCATCATCGATCTCGAAATAGCGATACAAGTTATGATATGTCTCGAATACATGCAACTACATCGTCATCCTATACACATGTTACATCATCCATCTATACCATGGTATAGAAGAGAAGAGTTATCACTATGAGCAAGCACGGAATTATGCAGTACATGACGTGCAGTTCTGATTCCTCTCTCGCGCTAGCGTGAACCTCAAGTAACTAACTTCTGCTTCTTGTCTGCTATCGAACCCTTTATGGTTGTCGCCCGAGAATCGTGACACTTGGGCCTGACACTCTGGCCACTCGCCGTACACGCACAAAACCCTCCCTATGTACATGACATAGAACTTCTTAGCTATCAAGGACCTATGTACCTGTTAGGGATGTATCTTCATCAAGCGAATTCAACAGAATATATTTGAGCAACATGAGAGGAAAGAGTTAGCAAATAGATGCAACATATAGTAAACATAATTAATCAATGCAGGTTCATTGTACCCAAACTAATTAATTAGATGTACGTAGGTTATAGTACCCAAACTAACAAACTAGCGTTACGCAAGTTAAGCAGGACCGTTGACATCACAAAGTTTCATCGCTACTGAAAGTACAAGTTCAACCCACAAATCATCATCTGGATCGTCAATCACTGCAAGTTTCATCCATCCATATTCGGGAGGATGCACCCTAGCTTCATGAACAACGTCAGGTCCAAACGTTGTAGGCCTATGTGAGTTCAGATGTCATCTCGCGATATAGGGCCGTCGTGGAACATTCCCTTCTCTTTGAGGACGTCTTTCATGATGATCATTGCAATGTCCTTTTGGAGGAGAAAGAAGTCACCTCTGAGTTTATAATCCGGTTCGGTTCCTGAGGATTCTGCCCATTTGCGGATATGTTCATCGTTTCTAGTTGTCATGCGAAGATGTTGCCGATCCCTTCTGAACTACATCATGAGATGGAGGACGTAGAATCCATCGTTGTTGTTTGCAACCAGTTGACGTACCGAAATGAAGTTAGTTTTATGCGAGAAACCTGGCGGCCCTTCCTTTGTTTCCTGATCTCGATGTGGCCACCCATCATGCTGAAGCCATTGAGAGAGCTATCCAGAATATTCATTATGTGGATGTAGTCTTTCTTCTCGAAGTTTCTGGACAAGTCAAAATACACAGAGCGCGAAAAGAATGATAAGGACGACGCGTCTGTTGCTGCAGAAAATAAGGACACCTAAAATTAGCCTCCATATGAGCGAAGGAACGATTGAAATGTAATAAAGGGTTGTCCGGCAATGACTTACATTGGATGATAAGGCAGGAGAACCGTTTCCTTGTCCTTATTCATTATCTTGAAGTTATCGATGTAGTTCCTAGGAGCTTGACATTCAAAATTGCCGAGACTCAAGAAGGACTCATGCATGTAGTATGGATCATCAACCGAGATTTGGTCTCTCCCAATGACGAAGTTCATATGTGGTGCAAAAAGGTAGACGATGTGATCAAACCGCAGGAAGAACACATCCGCGGGGAGTGTGTCGACATAGCACTTGGCCTCAGGCACATGAACCGCATAAAGATGGTATCCTGGAGCTTTCGAGGCGAGAAGGCTTTCTCTGTGGACATCACATGGTTGTGTAGTCTCCTGAGATCTCCTGTTATGCCCTCTATCGGTTTTGGTGGTAGAATTGGCTCGCCCGTGACATGGTACCTCACCGCACCTTTGACCGATGGATGGTCTATAAAATCGGTCGACGGAGCCGACTGGCTGCTAGAAGCTTTGGCAGCTTTGGCGGCAACAAAGCCTCTCTTTGGAGGTCTCTTCCTCTACTTTTACTTGGGTTAACCTTCCAGACCCTTCCTTAACCCAGCCACCAGTCTTGTCGGGCTAAGCACTGTATGACCCTGGGCTAGTTGACCCTGCGTTGAGGCGGCATCTGGATGCGTGTCCTGTGAGGATTGCATGAAGAGAGACTTCTTTCAATCAAACCTAGGACATTCCTACCTAGGCACATCATCCATCTTGTCATCCGCATGCTCATAGCCCAATGATATGGCTGACACATCATTTGTCCATCATTATAGGCACCGGTATTGAGGAACCGAAGAGGGTCCTCCTCCTCCATCTCATCATCCATTCCTTGTTCCACTGGGCGACTACATCATGCACTATTGGACCCCCTTTCTCACGTAGTCCGCTGGAAATTGCGTAGGCCGCCTCCACACGAAGAAGATTCCACGGCCGCAACAGCATCCAACACTTGCATTCTCCAAGCCGCATCGGGATCTCGTCCTCCTGTCCCCTGAGCAGTACTGGAGGAGCCAGATCCTCGTGGCCTGTTTTTACACTCGGCAAGGTAACCTGAAGGTGCCAACGGGGATCGCCTGGCCATGGAACGTGCATTCCAAGGGCTTCATTATAATTGCCTTTCCCACGTCCACGTTCTGGCCATTGATCATGTAGAGTACGGTGCACGAGGTTTCGTCGGCCTGCGAAGACATGTCTGCAGTGTAAGATATCCGAAGGGCAACGAAAACGGAAGATTATTGATATGTTGGTGTGACATGTAATTAACGTGAGGGCGTCGAGGTTAGCAATAATTGAAGGCCTGCCTAGCATGCCAGAGTTAGAGGACGGGCTGCTAAGAGCGGCTGCAGGTGTGGGAGCAGGTGCACTTGAGAGAGCATGTGATGGGGCGATGTCCACCGAGTTGCTCCCGATGAAGAAAGGAATGGGAAAATCCTTTATCATTTTGTCTGGATTTTGCTTTCGTCTAGTCGATAATAGCTCGAATCAAGTTTTAACCGAAGCTACAAAATCATTTCTGCAGGCATCTAAAGTTGCATCGACTGCCTGCTGGACCACCTCTTTTTTGGTCGCTTCTATGGCCTCATCTGCTTTTTTTTCTCGGCCTCAGCTGCATTTTTCTCGACCGCAAGCTTCACCTCCTAGTTGATTTTCACCTAAATGGCATTCTTTTTCTGCCTTTTGGCCTCCGGGCCCTCATCGTAGTAGTACTTCCATCTGGCGACGTCTCCGACGCTGTGCACATGTCCATATTGCGGCTGCTGGTCCAAAGGGAGTCCCTTCAGTATGTTCAAGGCCCGGTTGAGAGGGGTGTCCCACTTGGGCCTCGTCGATGACTGAGATGACGAGTCCCTACCGGCCGCAAGCCTGTGTTGCTCCTTTTGCAAAATGAATGTGAACCGTTTACAAATATTACTACAATGTGTATTAGATTTGATCAGAAGCTAAATGTAAGGTGGTAAAATAATAAATACCAGTATTCTAATCAATTTCCCCGTGATCGGTTCTGTGTATCAAATCTTATTTTCCTTGTCCCACTTGTACCGGGCCCTGATGAAGTCACACTCCAACGGGTCGGTGAACTCCGCGAAGGGGTCTGGGAGCCCCGCGGCTTCACGTACTGCGTCATCCTTATCACATTTGGGCATCTTTCCAAGGTAACCACAGCCTTCGAGGCGGTGGTTCCCCTGTACCTTTTCTGAAGCCCCTTGAATAGCTCAGACTTAAGCTTAGCTTCCTCGGTAGCTCAAGTGTCCTTGAATTTTTTGAACTCCTCTTCCGTAAATGTCGGATTTTGCACCAAAATCTGGGACAGGGGTTCTTTAGCATCAATCGCTCGTTTCATACTCACTTTCCAAGCAGGCAATAAGTTGTTGAACATGCCCATGGCAGGTTGTTTTTCTTATCCATGCTATCATATTCCCAAGGAAATTGTTTGCGGCCATCCTGGCTGGGGAAATGGAATCTGTTGGGCCGCTCCGTTAGGAGCAAGTGCTCCATATTTGGTTTAATCCTTAAGTCACAGTCGTTGATGCTTGCGATTTCTCGTAGGATGCATGCGACTTTCTTGCTGTAGCACTTGTGAGCTTCAGCCGGTATTATTGGCTCCAATTTGTCGGGGTGCATCTTTGTGACCAGCAGTCTTCCGATGTCGAGATTTTTAGGGCGTTGTGTCCTCCTCTTCTGCTTGTTCATTTCGTTAGCAGCTTCAGTGCCGGTACCTTCCGCGCCGGTCTTGGCGCCGCCATCGCTATCGATGTCGGCGGCAGTACCATCGTCCGCTATGACCAGGGTGCCCTGCAAACCTTGTGTTTGCTGACTAGACAAAAAGTTGAGGTAATCATGTTCACGGTCATACTGTATGCCATCGGCATCATGATCAGAAGCCCCAGTTTGGTCGTTGTTTGACATGTTTCCTACTACCAAGTTTGTTTGTTTAATTCTTAAACTATAATAAAATGAGTAATGACATGAAAAAAGGCCTATGGTTTGTCGGAATGTCGTTTCATTTTCGTCCTAGCAAATCCCAAGCACTCAATATACCTACTTTCTAGCACAAGTCATGCCGAAATTCACGGGAAATTTCGGCATGACCTTTGCTAAAAAGTGGACATATCGAGCGCCTGAAGTTCGCCAGAACAAAAATGAATCAACATTCCGCCAAAACATAGGCCACTCGAATCATTTTCCCTGCAAAGATATACTAGAAAGATACATCTGTATCACCACATACGCATCAAACCACTTGGTTTGACATACACACATGATTCCAATGGCACTAGATTTACAAAACAGAATAACATAAAAGAGAGAAAATTTGATACCAATCAAAATTCCTGGAATAAAAGTCTGTCCTAATTTGGTTCCTAGCTAAATTAGTAGAATAAAATTTCTGTCCTAATTTGATACCTAGCTAAATTCCTAGAATAAAATTCTTTACACTTAGGGGTCCTAGAAGAAAATTTCTATACACTCAGGGTTCCTAGAAGCAAAATTCCTAGAACAAAATTTTTGTCCTAATTTGATACCTAACAAATACCAATGAAAATTTCTAGAATAAAATTTCTGTCCTAATTTAATACCTAGCTAATATCCAAAATTAAATTTCTATACACTTAGGGTTCCTAAAATTTCTGTACTAATTTTATACCTAGCTAAATACCAATAAATCTAGCTACCTAGGGTTCATACTAAATCCTAGCTTCGTAGGGTTCATACTAAATCCTAGGTTTCATACTTAATCCTAGGGCAAACTGAGAGGAGAGGAGAG
>NW_025227998.1:86334-92420 GCF_018294505.1 Triticum aestivum
CGGAAGGCGACGAAAGGAGACGGAGGAAGCCCAGCGGACATTGCGGAGACGGGTGCGGGTGGAGGAGGGCGACGGACGGGCCGGCGACAAAGGACGCGCGAAGAGGGCGACGGAGGGCGCGCGACAAAGGGCTATGGATGGGCAGGCGACTAACGGCAATATACTGATAACCCACAAGTATAGGGGATCAATTGTAGCCTCTTCCGATAGGTAAGAGTGTCGAACCCAACGAGGAGATACAGGTAGAATTTATATTCCCTTCAAGTTCTATCGACCACCGATTCAACTCTATGCACGCTTGTTGTTCGCTTTACCTAGAACAAGTATGAAACTAGAAGTACTTTGTAGGTGTAAAGGGATAGTTTTGCGAGATCATAAAGAACACGTAAATAAAAGCTAGGGGTTGTTTAGATAAAGAAACAATTAAGTTAGTTTTAGTAGAGAGCTTTTTATCACAAGAAAGTTATTTGTCCCCAGGCAATCAAGAACTATACTGGTAATCATTATTGCAATTTTATATGAGGGAGAGGCATAAGGTAACATGCTTTCCCTACTTGGATCATATGCACTTATGAATGGAACTCGCAAGAATCCGCAACTACTAAAGATCGTTAAGGTAAAACCCAACCATAGCATTAAATATCAAGTCCTCTTTACTCCCATACGCAACAACCCACTTACTCGGGTCTGTGCTTCTTTCACTCACGCCACCCACCATAAGCAAATCATGAACATCATAGGACAAAACAAATCTACTCAAACATAATAGGCTACACTAGTGCGCGTCGGTCCTAAACAAATGGTTTTTAACCCCTTTCGCGACGGAATTTGGAACCGTCACCAAGTGAGTGTGGGTGATAGGGGGGTCCTTCCCACACGACCCAGAAACCGTCGGGGATATGCCCTCCTGGCACACACGCTCGGGAAAATGAGGTCGTGTGCGACCGGCGAGCGCTCAGATACGGAAATACGTACAGTAGAGCTAAAAAATACAATTTTACGGTGAAATTGTTTTCGGTCGCATGTACATCCCACACAGTCAGTCCCTGCTAAACGTTTCCGTTCGTATGTACATCCCACACAGTCGCTCTAAGGAAAACGTTTCCCTTCACAGGTACAACACACACAATTTTTCCTGTTAAATCATTTGCGTTATTGAATGTATAACACACAGTCCGTAGAAGAAACTATGTGGCAAAGGTTGTCCATGACACACGGTTTTTATGTGGTAAACATTTACGCAAGGTGGCCTAAGGGAAACAGTTTTCAAGAGAAAGTCATGCGTGATTGTTCATTGATCCAACACGGTTTATTCCTAGAAACTGTGTGCGTTTCCTGAGGTCATCGCCCACGGTATTTTTTCAATAACCGTTTGCAATAGCAAAACCCAATTAGCAGGCTAATTATCTGATTATTCATAATCTATTCATTAATCTAATTGACATTCATATTAAGCACACAATATATTTCATTTCCATATTAAGGAAGCAGAATTTCATAATTGAAATACATTAGAGTACAAGATGATATAGATTCAGCACTCAGCTACCCCATTACACAACTGCACTAGCAGCAAGTTCCACATGCAACATGTAGAACCTTTCGAAATTAGCATCATAGATGGTATATAGAAAAATGCATCTCATCTGGAAAACTGCTGAAGCGGAAGGCGAATATTGAGCCTTCATTCATGTTGAAGGTCTTTGCAAGTTTAGGCCAGTGCCTGTGGATGATTGACCGTCCGTCCTTCGTCCTCTTCAGGAACACTTCAATATTGAACCGTGGGTGTTGTAGGAAAACCTTCCTCGCCTCCTGGCCATAGAGTTGGTTTGAGAGGTAATCATTAGTGAACTGCTTTGGAAAGGCCTGAAAACAAGGATGTGCATCAATATCTTCTCTATATTGGAAATGGGGCAAAAGAATAAAAAAGGCAAAGCATAATAGTTAGTACCATCTTGTAGTGAAATGATGTCTTCTTCATTGTGCAGACAAAGATCTTGTTGTTTTTTATCGCTAAGTTCTTTATCCTAACAATCTTTCCGAGTTTCTTGATTTGATTGATATTCATGGACAACTCATTTCCCCGTACGCAAAAGGGTCGAACAGCGGGTCAAAACCTCTGACACCAAGACCTACATGTGCAAGAGCAAATTGTTAAAAACCAAAATATTAGAATGGTTCCTGCAATTGCACAATAATGTGGTATTAGAGAACGAACCATGCACGTGCTAACCTCGATTGTAAACCTCAGTGCTTCCCATTGTTTCCCTGCAACACATATAAGGTATTTAGTCATCATGTTAAGTTAGGGTTCGCATGCTATCAGTAAAATATGTTGATGGAAAATAAGCACATTGCAGATTCATCAGATTAAATCAGGCCACACGGAAAACCCATTTACCCAAACCAAGCATGATTGAGAACTAGGAAATATAGCACTTGTATATGTTTCTCATGTATTAAGTGCAGCCAAATTTGATTTATTCCTCACATGGTATACAATAACGGAATGCACCCACAACTATTGAACATCGCATTGCAGAATTGAACCAAACAGTTAACTAAACACCACAACACAAATGAACCACACTTTAACTGAGCACCACATTGCACAATGTATAACCAAACCAAGCATGCTTGACAACTTGGAAATATAACAATTGTATTCTCTTCTCATGTATTCGTTCATAAGTGAGCACCACACTGCACGACATAAAGAACATATACACTAGAGCAACAGATTGCATGGTAAAATTAGATAGCACAATTCACTAGAATTTGTGAAGGGAAGGCAGGAGCAGCACACGCAACGGGTAAACCGAGCATGCTTAACCAGTGTAGCTAGCAAATGGCAAGGTGCTCCTCCAAGATCTGGGGGTCGGCACGAATGGTAGCCATCACGACCTCATCCGCGCGAGCGGCCGCGATTTGCTTCTCCACTGCCAAATGCTCCTTGAGATCCTGGCTATACTGCGTGCACCATGGCTTATCCCGCGCTTATTTGGTGGAGGGGTCGGTGATTTGGGTGGAAGGTGTCACGCTCGCGCCGGTGGTCGGGGCATGTGGGATGTGGAAGGAGGAGGAGGATGGGGGTCGAGTGTGGATTACCCGCCTGGATAGACGAGGCCGAGCAGCGTGAACGAGGGTCGCCGATGAGGAGGCGGCGCTGCAAGCAAGGAGTGAAGGTTTCAACTTGGAAAGGAAGGCAGAAAGAGGGGGTAATGTGGCTTTTGGTAAGGGGGAGGGGGCGGGGAGGTAGATATTTCTGCGAAAGCCGCAAATTTGGAATCGCTTCAGCCAAAAAACTGGCGCGCAAAGTGTCATCAGACACAGTCCCTTGTTCAGAACTGTGTACGATATGTGGACATCACAAAACGATTCAGATAGCTTAACCCGTGTGTGATGAGTTTGAACGTCAAAAGTTTTGGTTCGAATATCCATGGTTACAGTGGTCATCCACGTCATTGGATAATATGGGTACAGAATGGAGACTACAGTACACCCACACTTCTTAATCGAGCAAGTTCAACAATTAAATTGAGCTAGCTGACCTAAACATTAGTCTAACAAATTAAAGATCGGCGCTCTTAATTAAACAAAAGAAAGAGTACTACTACGGCTAGTGCTCGTCGATCTCCGCTGCCGTCTCCATGTCCAGCTCACGCCCGACGGTCTCCTGGGGAAGGGGCTCCATGGCATCCATCGCACCATACTCGGCAAGCATCTCGCCATCCGCGTCCGCCATCTCTTTGGAAAAGGCCGCCACGAGCTGGGTGTGGGCGGATGCGATCTGGGTTTGGACGGGCTCCGTCGTCGCAAGGTATGCGGTGGAGGAATGGCCGGCTGCTCGAACGCTCTCGGCGATTGCCAGCTCTTCGGCCGTGGGTTGCCAACCATTGTCGGAGAAGTTTCGTTTGATTTGTCCGGTGACCGCCAAGAGCTGGGCGTGGGCGGCCTCCATCAGGGCTAAGGTCGTCGCTGTGGAACGGACATCTACTGTGCTGCTCTCGCCAGTTGCTATCCCCGAGGCAGATGTTGCTGCCGCCACCTGAGAAGCAACAATGGCCGTTTGGGCTGCCTTTGCCGCCCGGTCGCAAATTGCAGCTGCGCTCATGCACGCTGGAGTGGGCCACCGAAGTTGCCCTCACGACGCGGGTCCAGGTGCCCATCTTTCACCGGCGATGATTGAACAGTGAAATGATATTTGGGGAGCGAGCTAGTGTGCTTGAGACGCCGTCTGTGGACTGTAGCCGACGCACCTTCTCGCGTAAGCCATAGGCGTACTATACACCGACGGTGCTCTAGGATATTTTGTGTTGCATCTCACACGGTTGCTAATAATAAACTGTGTGCGATCTACTTGATTTTTCATCTTGATTTGAATTACATAATGGGGTCACAGCTTCAATGGACGGTGTTTGAATTGCTAGACCTTTTATCTGGAGTGAACATGCAACAATATGTGTATCATAAAAGAATTGGAATTATTCAGGGTTCGGTTGAACATTTTATACATTAAATAGGTTTTCTAGCCATTTCAGGTGCACAATTCAAATTTGAACTACATGCACATGCTCGAGTGCATATAAATTGGTTGAAAAATCAAATATGTGTCCTTGGGTGCATGCTTAGGTCCCATGCAAGAAATGGGAATGAATTTCAAACACCAGGGCACCGTTGATTGCTGGTAAAACATTGAGATGCCTCGTTTTTAAATTCTAGTAAATCCAAAACTCGTCTAAAATTCATGAAACATGCTATCATGAGCGGCATCAACATGTCGTGGTAAATTTTTTGTCCCATTTGGGGAAGGTTTGGGTATATATGCTTCTCACAAACCGGAGCTTCTCACAACAAGCATGATGGTTTTCGGTAGGGAACGTCCCACCTTTGGGGACGAAACGATATCCATTGCCTCTTATTGCTTTCAAATTTTTTTCTCATGTCAACATAGAAGAACAGGAGTGTTGTGTGAATTTTTGTGATTTTTGGGTGTTCGTTTGGACATTTTTATGCATTAACTGAGTTTTCAATGCATTTATGTGCACAATTCAAATTTGAACTACATGCACATGCTCCAGTTCATACAAATTGGTTCAAAAATCAAATCTATGTCCTTGGGTTCATGCTTAGATCCAATGCAAGAAATGGGAATGAATTTCAAATACCAGGGCACCGTTGATTACCGGCAAAACATTGAGATGCCTGGTTTTTAAATTCTAGTAAATCCAAAACTCATCTGAAATTCATGAAACTTGGCATGCTATCATGGAGCGGTATCAACATGCTGTGGTAAATTTTTTGTCCCATTTGGGGCAGGTTTCGGTATATGCTTCTGTAACACCCCGGATGTAACTTTCCATATTTGTAACTCCGACTCTTGCCATTTTCGGCTATGTGTTATGATATTCCCTTCGTGGTCGGGTTTTGTCTTTCGTTTTGCATTTTTTTCATGTCATGCATTTCATATCAAGTCATCATGTGCATTGCATTTGCATACGTGTTCGTCTTATGCATCCGAACATTTTTCCCGTTGTCCGTTTTGCAATCCGGCGCTCCCATCTCCTCCGGCGCACCCCTCTTGTTTCCTTTCGTGAGCGGGTGTCAAACGTTCTCGGAATGGACCGAGGCTTGTCAAGTGGCCTTAGTGTACCACCCGGAGACCACCGGTCAAGTTTCGTTCCATTTGGAGGTTGTTTGGTACTCCAACGGTTAACCGGGCATCCGCAAAGTCCGTTTGTGTGTGCAGCAAAACCCCCCTCAAAACCAGCCCAAAACCCACCAAACACTCTTCCATGCTCTAGGTCGTTCGATCACGATCGTGTGGGCGAATACCGCACCTCATTTGGACTCTCCTAGCTCCCTCTACCTATATATTTGCATCCCCTCCCGAAAACATTCGCAGTCCAACCCTAGCCCCGCTCCCTCTCCGCCCCCGGACGCGTCCAGTCCGCTCCGGACGTTTCTGCGCCGCCGCCCACGCCCACTCAGAAGCCGCCACGTGGCGGGCCGTACGCCGGCCGCCGCCGAGCCCGCGAGGCCCGTAGCAGGCCCCCGCGGCCCGGCCTCTCCTCGCCCGCGCCTCC
>NW_025227998.1:92915-98114 GCF_018294505.1 Triticum aestivum
GCGGTTCCCCTGCCGCCCGCTCCCGCGGGACCCGTGCCGCGCCACCCCGGGGTCGCCGCAGTTCTCCTTCCTCCTCCCCGCCGTCTCCTCCGGCCGCCGCGCCCTCCTCCACTCCGGCGAACCTCCGGCCGCCCCGACCTCGACGAGCCCGATCCGATCTGGTCAAACCCGAAGGTTGACCCCGAGATTCCCTGAAATTTTCCTAAGTCTGAGATTTTCGACATTATGTTGCATACTTCCTCATGTCATAACTCTCTGCATATAGCTCCGTTTCGTGCGTCTAATATGTCAAATTGTTCGTCTCGTGATGTTCTACATTTTGTTCGATCGAACCATGTTCATTAGAGGCCATATTGATACCCAAATATCTGGTGCAAGAGTGCTAGTTGCTGTTGTCTGCTGTTACTTCGCAGAACTTGGAGATTTGTTATTTTTGTTGCATTTATTCTGTGCATTTTATGGGCATGAGCTCTACATGTGTTTTGTTGTATGCCATGCCATCTTTCCAGTGGTGTATGCCATGTATATTTGTGATCTTTGTGGTGACTGAACAAGCATGCAAACTAGGCTCCGTAATGTTTCTGATGTCAGGGACTTAGTAAGGATGTTTTGTCTTTGTCTGCTGTTATTTTGTTGCCATGTAAACTTGATGCTACAGAGACATCCATGCATATTTTGGAGATATTCAGTAAGGATGTTTTGTAGATATTGTTGTAGTTGATCCATTCCTTCCCTTGTTTGCAATTATGGAGTGCTATAGGATGACTCATTCTTGCTCTACTTTTGCTATAAAATATTTCTGGCAGATTGTTTACGTGTTATTCAATTTTGCCAAGCTTGTTGTAGTTGTTCCATACATGCTATGTACTTTCTCTTGCCATGGATAGCTTCATAAACATGCCATCTTGCTGTAGGTATGCTTGTTTTTTCATGCATTGACTTTTGGTGAGTGCATCAAGCTCACAAACATGCCTTCATATTATTGTTTCTGCCATGCTCTGTTTTCTGCCAAGTCTGAAACCTGTTAACGATACTTGCTATGTTCACATGGTTGCCATCATATCTTTTGTTCCTTTTTTGCTTATGGTCAGTAAGGGACTTTTGTCATATGCATTTAGTGTAATACTTCCATGCCTTTGTTTTTATATGTTAAGTTCCTGTAGCATATTGATTTCATGCTCTGAACATTGCTACCTGATGCTGTTTCAGGCATGTCCAGTAATCTCAGTAAGTTTGTGAATCTGTTATCTTTTGCACTTTTGCCATGCTTGTTTGAGCTTGTTATGTTCTGATCTAGCCGTAGCTCAGTGTTCATCTTTTGTCAATCATCTCCTGTAGATTACTGCCATATGCTTTGTTGCTATGTTGGAGTGCTGTAGCATTGTTACTTGTTGCATTTTAAGTACTATCATGCTCCTAATCGCAGATTCATGTCATTCTTGTTTTGCTGGCCATTTGCAAACCGTGCATCCGTTTTCGGTGATCTTTATATCCATTTCAACCGAAATCATCTCATATTTCCAGTGGCATGCTTGGTTTGCCATGTTACTGCCTTGTTCATCATTTTTCTTCCGGAGCACGCATATGCATCGCATATCATATCTTGCATATCATTCATGTTTTGCATCATGTTGCTTGTGCATTCCCCGTGATTGATTGTGGTTCCATTGCTTGTGTTCTTGTCTTCGGTAGAGCCGGGAAACGAGTTCGTGAATGAGGAACCTGTTGAGTATGCTTACGAGGATCAAGCTTTCGACAACTCTGAGAACCTTGCAGGCAAGATGACCACCCCTCGAAATCACTTCTATCTTTGCTTTGCTAGTTGTTCGTTCTATTGCCATGCTGCGCTACCTTCCACTTGCTATATCATGCCTCCCATATTGCCATGTCAGCCTCTAACCATCCTTTTCCTAGCAAACCGTTGTTTGGCTAAGTTACCGCTTTTGCTCAGCCCTTCTTATAGCGTTGCTAGTTGCAGGTGAGGTTGAAGTTTGTTCCATGTTGGAACATGGATATTTTGGATATCACAATATCTCTTATTATATTAATGCATCTATATATTTGGTAAAGGGTGGAAGGCTCGGCCTTATGCCTGGTGTTTTGTTCCACTCTTGCCGCCCTAGTTTCTATCATACCGGTATTATGTTCCTTGAGTTTGCGTTCCTTACGCGGTTGGGTGATTTATGGGACCCCCTTGGCAGTTCGCCTTGAATAAAACTCCTCCAGCGAGGCCCAAACTTGGTTTTACCATTTGCCACCTAAGCCTTTTTCCCCCGGGTTTTCTAGAGCCCGAGGGTCATCTTTATTTTAAACCCCCGGGCCATTGTTCCTCTGAGTGCTGGTCCAAACTAGAGCCCTTTGCAGCGCCACCTTGGGAAACTCGAGGATTGGTTTTAGTTGTACAGACTGCTCATCCGGTGTGCCCTGAGAACGAGATATGTGCAGCTCCTATCGGGATTTGTCGGCACATTCGGGCGGCTTTGCTGGTCTTGTTTTACCATTGTCGAAATGTCTTGTAAATCGGGATTCCGAGACTGATCGGGTCTTCCTGGGAGAAGGTTTATCCTTCGTTGTCTGTGAGAGCTTATGATGTGCTAAGTTGGGACCCTGCAGGGTATTATCTTTCGAAAGCTGTGCCCGCGGTTATGAGGCAGGTGGGAATTTGTTAATGTCCGGTCGTAGAGAACTTGTCACTTGACCCAATTAAAATACATCAACCGTGTGTGTAGCCGTGATGGTCTCTTCTCGGCGGAGTCCGAGAATTGAACACGGTTTGAGTTATGAATGACGTAAGTAGGAGTTCAGGATCACTTCTTGGTCATTACTAGATGACGACCGTTCCGTTGCTTGTCTTCTCGCTCTCTTTTGCGTATGTTGGCCACCATATATGCTTATTGCCTGCTGTAGCTCCACCTCATTACCCCACATTTTTCCTATAAGCTTAAATAGTCTTGATCTCGCGGGTGTGAGATTGCTGAGTACTCATGACTCACAGATTCTACCAAAATAGTTGCAGGTGCCGACGATGCCAGTGCAGATGATGGGATCGACCTCAAGTGGGAGTTCGATGAGGAATGTGGTCGTTACTATGTGTCTTTTCCTGATGATCAGTAGTGGAGCCCAGTTGGGACGATCGGGGATCTAGCATTTGGGGTCATCTTATTTTCATTTGGATCTTGACCGTAGTCGGTCTATGTGTGTATTTTGGATGATGTATGAATTATATTTATGTATTGTGTGAAGTGGCGATTGTAAGCCAACTCTCGTTATCCCATTCTAGTTCATTACATGGGATTGTGTGAAGATGACCCTTCTTGCGACAAAAACACAATGCGGTTATGCCTCTAAGTCGTGCCTCGACACGTCGGAGATATAGCCGCATCGTGGGCGTTACAAGTTGGTAATCAGAGCCATCCCCGACTTAGGAGCCCCCTGCTTGATCGAATCGCTGGCATTGTTGAGTCTAGAACAAAAATGTTTTGAGTCTTAGGATTATATATATCGGAGAGTAGGATTATTTTTACTCCTCAGTCCTTTCGTCGCTCTGGTGAGGTCTCCTGACGTAGAAGTTTTGACTATTCTCTCCTCAGTTTTCACTAAAAAAAAATTTAGGATCACGCGGGTATCTTGGAATCGTTCCGATGGCTTTGTGACGAGAACATTGTTCTTGGTGCCTCCTAACATTTAGGGGTTGTGGCAGTGTCCCGGGGAGTTGAGCTCTGAGGTGTTGTCGTCACAATTTTATCGTTGCAGTTCTGGAATACCTGAGTTTCGCCGACATCGAAATCTCTTTTATGCAGTTGTTGGTGAGATCACCTCGACGCCACCTAGTACTGGGGCGGGAGTTCGGGAGTATTGCCATAACTAGTATAACGGATGCTTTTCGAAGGTTGAGGTAAATGATTTCCGAAGGTTTGTTGGTTATGTGTTGATGGATGGATACAGCTGGAACTAGGGATTGCTAGTTTGGGTGATATATTTTGTGTCCCCTGTATCCCCAACACCAGATTGCATAACCAGAAAGTTTCGGGAGTTTATAAGTGGGAATTCAAGTAGCTCTTAGGATATCTTTCCGACAGACGCATGATATGAGATTGGGGTTCGACGTCTAGTGGTCCGCCTTTCCACGGTTGGTTTTACAGTGGTCTCGTAGTGTCTTAAAGAGTCCTTGGCTATGCCGACTCGGGGACGCTTCGTATGTCATGTGCACAGCCTTGTACATGATGGTGCTGTACGATTGAGCCCGTGTGGGCCCCACCACGAAAACTTCGGACGAAACCTCTATCATATGTTTGTTCCGGATTTTCTGCAAGCCAATACTTTGTTTTGTTTTGAATTGTGGTATTCGAGTTGCTTCGAAGTCAAATGTTGATTCATACCTCTTTCTAAGTGGCTTCTCAACTTATGGAAGTGTGATGTTTTACTATGGAATTCATTCGTTCATCTTCGTTCGAATGTTTATTGTGAAGACTATATGTTGCAATTTCTATCAGTTGATTCTACTTATCTATTTGTCTATCAAGATGCTAACGGATGTCACCCTCTTCAAGATGGCTCCGCCAACGCGTCAGAATCCGGATCGCAATGAAGGGAGTCAAGCGAACCCTCCGCCACCACCTCCACCTCCGGAGGCATGGCAAGCTATCATGGCAGCCACCAACGCCAATGCTCAGATGATTCTGCAACTCTTGCAAGAACGCACCCAAGGGCAAGGCAATCAAGGAAATCAAGGCCAAGGCAACAATCAGCCTCACTTTGCTACCATTAGTGTGAAAATACTAATGGCGCACCACATCCACGGTGCGCCATTTGTAAAAAAAAATTAATTTTTTCAAAACTACTAATGGCGCACCGTGGGATGGTGCGCCATTAGTAGTTCAACTAGTAATGGCGCACCATCCCACGATGCACCATTAGTAATTATGTTTCAAAAAAATTTTCAATTTTTTTTATTTTTATTTTTTAAACTACTAATGGCGCACCGTGGGACGGTGCGCCATTACTAGTTCAACTACTAATGGCGCACCACTCCCACGGTGTGCCATTACTAGTTGAACTACTAATGGCGCACTACTCACAGGTGCGCCATTAGTAATTTTGTTACAAATTTTATTTCCAATTTTTTTATTTTTTTTGAAAAACTACTAATGGCGCACGGTTGGGGTGGTGCGCCACTACTAGTTGAACTACTAATGGCGC
>NW_025227998.1:98426-104387 GCF_018294505.1 Triticum aestivum
AATGATGGAAATGTCAAAAAAATAAAATAAAATAAGTTTCCCATGTGATATGTGGTCTAGTTGTTGGGAAAATTAACAAATATGAATTTCGACTTTATTTGCAAAATCTCTCTGGTATTTCTTAAAATGGGCATAACTTTTGCATACGAACTCGAATGAAAAAGTTTTTTATATGAAAAATCATCTACTCGAAAAGATACATCCGAATTTAACCGGGGGAACCCCGTTAAACATTTTCAAAATCCTCAAAAACCTAACAGAAAAAAAGATACGGGGCTTTCAAGATCTAGAGGCAAAAAAATTCAAAATTTTTCAAACTTACTAGTGGCGCACCGGTTGCTAGGTGCGCCACTAGTAACAGAACAAAATATTGGTTTTGAATTTTTTTTGGATTTTTTTTTCAAAAAATGATTCGTAATATGACAGGGAAGTTTGAAATATTTTTCAAAATTTCATCATACTCATGAATATGAACAAAGTCCTAGACATCAACAAGGTTTAATAGGATTGATATGATAGATATATCAACAAGTGGCTGTTAAGTGAGGTGGTGCTGGGGTTGGATAAAACCGCGAAGTTAAGCATGCTCGGGCTGGAGTAGTGTGAGGATGGGTGACCTTCCGGGAAGTTTGGTGCGATTTGACTTGAAATTAAGCATATTGACTTGAGATTAAGAAAAAAATAAAAAAAATTGAACATTTTTTTGAAAAAATATTTCTGAAAAAAAAATAAAAAAAATTTGAATTTTTTTTTAAATATTTCTGAAAAAATATTTGAAAAAAATTGTTACTAATGGCGCACTTCTGTGTGGTGCGCCATTACTAAGTCCGATAGGCATATACTAATGGCGCACCACTGGTGCGCCATTAGTATACCAGATACTAATGGCGCACCAGCGGTGCGCCATTAGTAAAAAAATCTAGTGGTGTGAGGCTAGTGGCGCACCAGTAGTGCGCCATTAGTAGGCAACACTGGTGCGCCACTAGTAGGCCTTTTTCTAGTAGTGCCTCAACAAGTTTCTCGCAAATCAGCCCATGTCTTTCAGCTA
Organism: Triticum aestivum; assembly: GCF_018294505.1. Classification (NCBI taxonomy): domain Eukaryota; kingdom Viridiplantae; phylum Streptophyta; class Magnoliopsida; order Poales; family Poaceae; genus Triticum; species Triticum aestivum. The sequence continues at coordinate 99,475 of NW_025227998.1, forward strand.
CTGTGCCGAGGCCACAGATGCCGATGATTGGCTCGTGGACATCAACAAGCATTTTGAATGTAGCAATGTCAGGCCTGAGGACTATGTCAAGTTTGCTTCTTTTCAGCTCAAGGACCAAGCTGCTGATTGGTATCAACAATACAAAGATTCTAGAGGAGGTCGTGTGATCACTTGGACTGACTTCTGTCGGGATTTCAAAGCGCACCACATTCCACAAAGTGTTGTTGAGAGCAAGCGTGAGGAGTTCCGCAATCTCAAGCAAGGCAACATATCTGTGTATCAATTCACCATCCAGTTTCAGAAACTTGCTCGCTTTGCTAAACAAGACGTTCCTGATGAAAAGAGCATGATCTATCACTTCAGAGGTGGCCTTAGAGAGGATCTGCAGTTAGCTCTCGTTCTTGTTGAGCCTACTCAGTTTGACCAATTCTATAACATGGCACTGAAGCAAGAGGCTGCTCAGCTCAAGTGTGGGGCTTCTAAGAAGAGAGTCAGGGACGCAGTTCAGTCTTCTTCTTCCTCACTTGTGGCAGCTAAGCAACAGAAGTTCTGGTTGCCTCCTCCTCCTCCGTTCCGTCAGCCTTACCAGAAGAAGAACAAAGGTGGCCATGGTTCTTCCAACTCTTCCAACTCTGGCTATCAGAACAAGTCTCAGAATCAAGCTCCAAAGTCCAATGCTCCTTATCACCGTCCACTCTCAGAGGTGACTTGCAACAAGTGTCAGCAGAAAGGTCACTATGCTAACAAGTGCTTCAACCAAAGGCGCCTTCCGCCTCCTCCTCCTCATGTCAGATCTTCCAGCAATGCAGTGGTCAAGCATAATCCAAAGTCTGCAAGGGTGAACATGATGAGTGCAGCTCAAGCAGAGGAATCTACTGATGTGATAATGGGTAATCTCTCAGTTAATGATATTCCTGCAAAAGTTCTTTTTGATACTGGTGCATCGCTTTCTTTCATTTCAAGACCTTTTGTGGCTATGCATGATCTGGTTACTGAAGTTTTGCCGAGTCCTTCATCTATTGTTTCCCCGGCTCGACACATGACTTCTCGAGCATTCGTTCGGGATTCCGTAATCAAGATGGGCGACTATAAATTTCTGGCCAAACCAATTGTTCTTGGTGACTCGGATATTGATCTTATTCTCGGGATGGACTGGCTTTCTAAGCACAAGGCTCAACTTGATTGTGCTGCCAGGGCAATTCAATTGACACACTCTTCTGAGGATGTTATCATTTATGCCGCTAGTGATGAAACCATTCGACTATTTTCTCTCAATGAGAAGGGCGAATTGAATGCCATCTCTCAAATTCCAGTCGTTTGTGAGTATCAAGATGTCTTTCCAGAAGAGCTTCCGGGTATGCCTCCTCACCGGCCAGTTGAGTTCGTTATCGATCTTGAGCTGGGCACCGAACCCGTTTACAAGCGTCCATACAAGCTTGGACCCAAGGAGCTGAAGGAATTGAAGAAACAGCTCGATGAACAAGAGCGTCTGGGTTTGATCAGACCGAGTTCATCTCCATGGGGTTGTGGTGTTCTTTTTGTCCGGAAGAAGGATGGCACGGACCGACTTTGTGTCGATTACCGCCCATTGAACAAGAAGACAATCAAGAACAGGCATCCACTTCCCAACATCAATGAGCTATTCGAGCAACTCAAAGGTGCTAAAGTATTCTCCAAGCTTGACCTTCGTATGGGTTATCATCAGATTCGCATTCGTGAAGAAGATATTCCCAAGACAACATTCGGAACAAGTTTTGGTTCTTATGAATATACTGCCATGTCTTTCGGGCTTGTCAATGCTCCTCCAGTATTCTCTCGGATGATGAATTTCATCTTCAACCCTTATACCAATGAATTCGTCCTGGTGTATCTCGATGATATATTGGTCTTCTCCAAGAATAAGAAGGACCATGCCAAACATTTGCGATTGGTGCTCGACAAGCTCAGAGAGTATAAATTCTATGCGAAGTTCTCAAAATGTGAGTTTTGGCTCGATGAAGTTCTTTACCTTGGTCACATCATCTCTGCCAAGGGCATCGCTGTTAACCCCGAGAAGGTGTCCGCAATTGTGAATTGGGAACCTCCTCAGAATGTCAAGCAGCTCCGCAGTTTTCTTGTTCTTGCAAGCTATTGCCGAAGATTCGTTGAGAATTTCTCTAAGATTGCAAAGCCTCTTTCCAACCTTCTCCAGAAGCATGTGAAGTATGTCTGGTCTCCTGAGTGTGACGTTACTTTCAACACTCTCAAAGACAAACTAGTCACAGCTCCTGTCTTGACTCCTCCTGACGAATCCAAGCCATTTGAAGTTTTCTGTGATGCTTCTCTCCAAGGTCTCGGTGCTGTGTTAATGAAAGAGAAGAAAGTTGTGGCCTATACCTCTCGTCAGTTGAAGCCCAATGAAAAGAACTACCCCACTCACGATCTTGAGTTGGCGGCAGTTGTCCATGCATTAATAATGTGGAGACATCTCTTGTTGGGAAGACAAGTGGACATATTCACCGATCACAAGAGTCTCAAGTACATCTTCATTCAGCCCAACCTCAACCTCAGGCAGACTCGATGGGTCGAAATGATTCAAGAGTACAATCCGAGTATTGAATATACTTCAGGCAAGGCCAATGTCATTGCAGATGCTTTAAGCAGGAAGGCTTATTGCAACAGCTTAATTCTCAAGCCATTCCAACAGGATCTTTGTGAAGCTTTCCGCAAGCTGAATCTCCAAGTTGTTCCTCAAGGCTTTCTTGCCAACCTCGTAGTCTCTCCTACTTTGGAAGATCAAATTCGTGAGGCACAACTTCTTGATGCCATGGTGAAGAAGGTGAAATGTGGTATCGACAAGGGTCTTTCCAAATACAAGTGCTATCGCATTGATGACAGAGACACTTCGTTCTTCGAGGACCGGATTGTGGTTCCTGAAGGTGATCTAAGGAAAGTCATAATAAACGAGGCGCACAATTCTCTCCTTTCCATTCATCCTGGAAGTACGAAGATGTACCATGACCTCAAGCAGTCGTATTGGTGGACCCGAATGAAGCGAGAAATTGCCCAATTCGTGAATGAATGTGATGTCTGTCAAAGGGTGAAAGTAGAACACCAACGACCAGCTGGTCTCCTCCAACCTCTTGCTATCCCAGAATGGAAATTTGATCATATCGAAATGGACTTCGTGACTGGTTTTCCAAAGTCCAAGCGCGGAAATGATGCTATCTTCGTTGTCATTGACAAGCTTTCTAAAGTGGCTCATTTCCTTCCAATCAAAGAGTCTATCACAGCAGCTCAGTTGGCAGAGCTATACACCTCCAGAATTGTCTCCTTGCACGGCATTCCACAATTGATTTCTTCAGATCGTGGAAGCATCTTCACCTCTAAGTTCTGGGACTCCTTCCAGAAGGCCATGGGCACAAACATTCGCTTCAGCACAGCTTTCCATCCTCAAACTAGTGGCCAAGTCGAGCGAGTCAATCAAATTCTTGAAGATATGCTCAGGGCTTGTGTCATTTCCTTTGGCATGAAATGGGAAGATTGTCTCCCATATGCCGAATTCTCCTACAACAACAGCTTCCAAGCGAGTTCGGGCAAGGCCCCATTCGAGATCCTCTATGGTAGAAAGTGTCGTACTCCTCTCAATTGGTCAGAGACTGGTGAACGCCAACTTCTTGGCAATGACTTAATCACTGAAGCTGAAGAAATGTGCAAAGTCATCCGTGATAATCTCAAAGCCGCGCAGTCGCGCCAGAAGAGTTACTATGATAGTAAGCACCGTGATTTGGCTTTCGAGATCGGAGACCATGTCTACCTCCGAGTCTCTCCAATGAAAGGCACTCGTCGCTTCGGTATCAAAGGGAAGCTTGCCCCTAGATACGTGGGTCCTTTCAAGATCATTGGCAAAAGAGGCGACCTCGCCTATCAACTTGAGCTTCCTTCCAACTTCGCGAACGTGCACGATGTATTCCACGTGTCACAGCTTCGCAAGTGCTTCAAGACACCTGAGCGCACCATCAACTTCGAAGAGATTGACCTTCAAGAAGATTTGTCTTATCATGAGCACCCCGTTGCTATTCTTGAAGAAACTGAGCGCAAGACTTGAAACAAGTCAATCAAATTCCTGAAAGTTAAGTGGTCGCACCATTCCGACCGAGAAGCCACCTGGGAATGTGAGGACCATCTCCGTTCCGAATATCCAGAGTTCTTTATGTCCTAGATCTCGGGACGAGATCCTCTCGTACTGGTGGAGTGTTGTAACACCCCGGATGTAACTTTCCATATTTTCGGCTATGTGTTATGATATTCCCTTCGTGGTCGGGTTTTGTCTTTCGTTTTGCATTTTGTTCATGTCATCATGTGCATTGCATTTGCATACGTGTTCGTCTCAAGCATCCGAACATTTTTCCCGTTGTCCGTTTTGCAATCCGGCGCTCACATCTCCTCCGGCGCGCCCCTCTTGTTTCCTTTCGTGAGCGGGTGTCAAACATTCTCGGAATGGACCGAGGCTTGTCAAGTGGCCTTAGTATACCACCCGGAGACCACCGGTCAAGTTTCGTTCCATTTGCAGGTCGTTTGGTACTCCAACGGTTAACCGGGCATCCGCAAAGTCCGTTTGTGTGTGCAGCAAAACCACCCTCAAAACCAGCCCAAAACCCACCAAACTCTCTTCCATGCTCTAGGTCGTTTGATCACGATCGTGTGGGCGAATACCGCACCTCATTTGGACTCTCCTAGCTCCCTCTACCTATATATTTGCATCCCCTCCCGAAAACGTTCGTAGGCCAACCCTAGCCCCGCTCCCTCTCCGCCGCCGGACGCGTCCGATCCGCGCCGGACGTTTCTGCGCCGCCGCCCGCGCCCACTCAGAAGCCGCCACGTGGAGGGCCGTCCGTCGGCCGCCGCCGAGCCCGCGAGGCCCGCAGCAGGCC
>NW_025227998.1:104771-111629 GCF_018294505.1 Triticum aestivum
CCGCCCGCTCCCGCAGGACCCGTGCCGCGCCACCCCGGGGTCGCCGCCATTCTCCTTCCTCCTCCCCACCGTCTCCTCCGGCCGCCGCGCCCTCCTCCACTCCGGCGAACCTCCGGCCGCCCCGACCTCGACGAGCCCGATCCGGTCTGGTCAAACCCGAAGGTTGACCCCGAGATTCCCCGAAATTTTCCTAAGCCTGAGATTTTCGACATTATGTTGCATACTTCCTCATGTCATAACTCTCTGCATATAGCTCCGTTTCGTGCGTCTAATATGTCAAATTGTTCGTCTCGTGATGCTCTACATTTTGTTCGATTTCACCATGTTCATTAGAGGCCATATTGATACCCAAATATCTGGTGCAAGAGTGCTAGTTGCTGTTGTCTGCTGTTACTTCGCAGAACTTGGAGATTTGTTATTTTTGTTGCATTTATTCTGTGCATTTTATGGGCATGAGCTCTACATGTGTTTTGTGGCATGCCATGCCATCTTTCCAGTGGTGTATGCCATGTATTTTTGTGATTTCTGCGGTGACTAGAACAAGCATGCAAACTAGGCTCCGTAATGTTTCTGATATCAGGGACTTAGTAATTTCTCTAAGTCTTTGTCTGCTGTTATTTTGTTGCCATGTAAACTTGATGCTACAGAGACATCCATGCATATTTTGGGGATGTTCAGTAAGGATGTTTTGTAGATATTGTTGTAATTGATCCATTCCTGCCCTTGTTTGCAATTATGGAGTGACATAGGATGACTCATTCTTGCGCTACGTTTTCTATAAAATATTTCTGGCAGATTGTTTACGTGTTATTCAATTTTGCCAAGCTTGTTGTAGTTGTTCCATACATGCTATGTACTTTCTCTTGCCATTGATAGCTTCATAAACATGCCATCTTGCTATAGGTATGCTTGTTTTGTCATGCATTGCCTTGTGGTGAGTGCATCAAGCTGACCAACATGCCTTCATATTATTGTTTCTGCCATGCTCTGTTTTCTGCCAAGTCTGAAACCTGTTAACGAAACTTGCTATGTGCACATGGTTGCCATCATATATTTTGGTCCTTTTTTGCTTATGGTCATTAAGGGACTTTTGTCATATGCATTTAGTAGAATACTGCCATGCCTTGTTTTGCTATGTTAAGTTCCTGTAGCATGTTGATTTCGTGCTCTGAACATTGCTACCTGATGCTGTTTCAGGCATGTCCAGTAATTTTTGCCATGCCATCTGTGAATCTGTTATCTTTTGATAGCTTCATAAACACTCATCGCAAGTCTGTGAATCTGTTATCTTTTGCACTTTTGCCATGCTTGTTTGAGCTTGTTATGTTCTGATCTAGCCGTAGCTCAGTGTTCATCTTTTGTCAAGCATCTCCTGTAGATTACTGCCATATGCTTTGTTGCTATGTTGGAGTGCTGTAGCATTGTTACTTGTTGCATTTTAAGTGCTATCATGCTGCTAATCGCAGATTCATGTCATTCTTGTTTTGCTGGCCATTTGCAAACCGTGCATCCGTTTCCGGTGATCTTTATATCGATTTCAACCGAAATCATCTCATATTTCCAGTGGCATGCTTGGTTTGCCATGTTACTGCCTTGTTCATCATTTTTCTTCCGGAGCACGCATATGCATCGCATATCATATCTTGCATATCATTCATGTTTTGCATCATGTTGCTTGTGCATTCCCCGTGATTGATTGTGGTTCCATTGCTTGTGTTCTTGTCTTCGGTAGAGCCGGGAAACGAGTTCGTGAATGAGGAACCTGTTGAGTATGCTTACGAGGATCAAGCTTTCGACAACTCTGAGAACCTTGCAGGCAAGATGACCACCCCTCGAAATCACTTCTATCTTTGCTTTGCTAGTTGTTCGTTCTATTGCCATGCTGCGCTACCTACCACTTGCTATATCATGCCTCCCATATTTCCATGTCAGCCTCTAACCATCCTTTTCCTAGCAAACCGTTGTTTGGCTAAGTTACCGCTTTTGCTCAGCCCTTCTTATAGCGTTGCTAGTTGCAGGTGAATTGAAGTTTGTTCCATGTTGGAACATGGATATTTTGGATATCACAATATATATCTCTTATTATATTAATGCATCTATATATTTGGTAAAGGGTGGAAGGCTCGGCCTTATGCCTGGTGTTCCACTCTTGCCGCCCTAGTTTCTGTCATACCGGTATTATGTTCCTTGAGTTTGCGTTCCTTACGCGGTTGGGTGATTTATGGGACCCCCTTGACAGTTCGCCTTGAATAAAACTCCTCCAGCAAGGCCCAACCTTGGTTTTACCATTTGCCACCTAAGCCTTTTTCCCTTGGGTTTTCTAGAGCCCGAGGGTCATCTTTATTTTAAACCCCCGGGCCAGTGTTCCTCTGAGTGTTGGTCCAAATTAGAGCCCTTTGCAGCGCCACCTTGGGGAAACTCGAGGATTGGTTTTAGTTGTACGGACTACTCATCCGGTGTGCCCTGAGAACGAGATATGTGCAGCTCCTATCGGGATTTGTCGGCACATTCGGGCGGCTTTGCTGGTCTTGTTTTACCATTGTCGAGATGTCTTGTAAATCGGGATTCCGAGACTGATCGGGTCTTCCTGGGAGAAGGTTTATCCTTCGTTGACCGTCAGAGCTTATGATGGGATAAGTTGGGACACCCCTGCAGGGTATTATCTTTCGAAAGCCGTGCCCGCGGTTATGAGGCAGGTGAGAATTTGTTAATGTCCGGTTGTAGAGAACTTGTCACTTGACCCAATTAAAATACATCAACCGTGTGTGTAGCTGTGATGGTCTCTTCTCGGCGGAGTCCGGGAATTGAACACGGTTTGAGTTATGAATGACGTAAGTAGGAGTTCAGGATCACTTCTTGGTCATTACTAGATGACGACCGTTCCGTTGCTTCTCTTCTCGCTCTCTTTTGCGTATGTTAGCCACCATATATGCTTATTGCCTGCTACAGCTCCACCTCATTACCCCACCTTTTTCATATAAGCTTAAATAGTCTTGATCTCGCGGGTGTGAGATTGCTGAGTCCTCGTGACTCACAGATTCTACCAAAACAGTTGCAGGTGCCGACGATGCCAGTGCAGATGATGGGATCGACCTCAAGTGGGAGTTCGATGAGGAACGTGGTCGTTACTATGTGTCTTTTCCTGATGATCAGTAGTGGAGCCCAGTTGGGACGATCGGGGATCTATTGGGGTCATCTTATTTTCATTTGGATCTTGACCGTAGTCGGTCTATGTGTGTATTTTGGATGATGTATGAATTATATTTATGTATTGTGTGAAGTGGCAATTGTAAGCCAACTCTCGTTATCCCATTCTTGTTCATTACATGGGATTGTGTGAAGATGACCCTTCTTGCGACAAAACCACAATGCGGTTATGCCTCTAAGTCGTGCCTCGACACGTGGGAGATATAGCCGCATTGTGGGCGTTATAGCTTCTCACAAACCGGAGCTTCTCACAACAAGCATGATGATTTTCGGTAAGTAACATCCCACCTTTGGGGATGAACGATATCCATTGCCTCTTATTGCTTTCAAATTTTGTCTCGTGTCAAAATAGAACAACAGGAGTGTTGTGTGAATTTTTGTGATTTTTCGGGGTTCGTTTGGACATTTTTATGCATTAGCTGAGTTTTCAATGCATTTATGTGCGCAATTCAAATTTGAACTACATGCACATGCTCGAGTGCATAAACATGTGTCCTTGGGTGCATGCTTAGGTCCCATGCAAGAAGTGGAATTGAATTTCAAACTCCAGGGCACCGTTGATTGCCGACAAAACTTTGAGATGCCTGGTTTTTAAATTCTAGTAAATCCAAAACTCGTCTGAAATTCATGAAACTTGGCGTGCTATCTTGGAGCAGCATCAGCATGCCGTGGTAATATTTTTGTCCCATTTGGGTCAGGTTTGGGTATATGCTTCTCACAAACCAGAGCTTCTCACAACAAGAATGATTATTTCGGTAGGAAACGTCCCACCTTTGGGGACGAAACGATACCCATTGCCTCTTATTGCTTTCAAATTTTTTCTCGTGTCAACATAGAACAACAGGAGTGTTGTGTGATTTTTTGTGATTTATCGGGGTTAGTTTGGACATTTTTATGCATTAACTGAGTTTTCAATGCATTTATGTGCATAATTCAAATTTGAACTGCATGCACATGCTCCAGTGCATATAAAATGGTTGAAAAATCAAATTTGTGTCCTTAGGTGCATTCTTAGGTCCCATGCAAGAAATGAGAATGAATTTCAAACACCAGGGCACCGTTGATTGCCGGCAGAACATTGAGATGCCTGGTTTTTAAATTCTAGTAAATCCAAAACTCTTCTGAAATTCATGAAACTTGGCGTTCTATCATGGAATGGCACCCGACACGCTGTGGTATTTTTCGTATCCATTTCTAGAGAAGGCACACTCGAATAATGACAGCTAACAAAGGCATTTTGAAAAAATGGCTGCCACTTTAATATCTCAAACGTTTGTAGAATTCAAACCGTGTGCGTTCTGTTAACCATTCACATGACGCCACGTGTCTTGATTTTAATGGCTGTAGGAGGTGCCGTACGGATAGCTGCTTGACCTTGACTGAACAGTAGGCGTGCGAGCGCCGTCCTGTGCGCAGGCTGACCGATAGGCGTGCAAGCTGTCCTCGAATGCGTAGGCTCGCCGGGAAGCGTGCGAGCTGTACGGTGCGCAGGCTCACTGGGAAGCGAGACCTTTGACTTCCATGGTTGCCCGCCTTGCTCGCATCCTCTTCATTAATGGCACCCAAGCCGCAGTTTAATTCGCTTTCTAAATATAAAACACTCATCGCAAGCGTTTTAGTTAGAACACCTGTATGCAAACTGACAGCTTCCCCAGGAAGCCAAGAGAAAATGTGCCGAGCAGGATTTCTACAGCTCTTGATCGCAAACGTTTTAGATAGAACACCCGTATGCAAAGTGAGAGCAGCGCAGGATTTGTGTATCCCTTCAACTCAAATTGTTGTTTTGGATGACCCGTGTGCAACCATGTACAAACAATTTGGTAAGATTTGTCAATCCTTGTAACACTGCGATTTGTCAAAATATGAAGCTAAAAATCACTAGCAGTATCTAATTTTTGCAACTAAAATTCAGTAATTAAGCATAGATTTCATTCATAGATTAAACAGTCGTTCTTAATTTATACAAACAGTTCAACTCGATAGCTGAACCGACCGAACTTTTCCCCAATTGTTGCCAACCACGTACTGAAATAGCTAGTTCAACTATATATACTGGCTAATTTTAAGTACGTTGTACAGTTCCACCACATCTATGGTTAGATGAACTGAACAAAATAGCCCCTAAATACTACTCATACTACTACTACTGTGGAGGGGCTTTGTACTACTTCCGTCTGCCGAGCACGCTCAGTAAGAGGCCGAGGAGGAGGAGCCTACCGATGAGCTAGGCAACCGCAATACGGTGCCTGCCGCTGTTGCAGCTTCAGCGACGCTCACCTCGAACGCCCTCTGCCCACTACTAGGAAAAGGCCTACTAGTGGCGCACCAGTTTTGCCTACTAATGGCGCACTACTGGTGCGCCACTAGTACCACGCCACTAGTATTTTTTACTAAGGGCGCACCACTGGTGCGCCATTAGTATCTGGTATACTAATGACGCACCAGGCAGTGCGCCATTAGTATAGGCCACGGTGCGCCATTAGTATTCCTCCCAGGGGGCATATTTACCCATGTGCTTTGCCATACTAATGGCGCACCGCGGGGTGATGCGCCATTAGTATCCTTTGGCATACTAATGGCGCACTGCGGGGTGATGCGCCATTAGTATGTATATTAGGGATTTTTTTTCTTTTCTGATATTTGCACAGATTACAAAATATATTATTGGACAGAATATAAACAGCACCACACAGCAACAGCAGATTCATCGAATACATCGTGAAAAACTGTACATCTGATTATTTGGTCATTTTACTGCCCATTTTAAAAACATCTTAAACATCCTACAGATGGTGTGAAGGAAATGATCACAAGATAGCACTGAATACTTCAACTTCCTCATCTGTCTGCTGTTAACTTCCAACTTGGTAACCCATTTGGATCGAGAAAACAAGCACACAAAGCATCACTAAGTGGCACTAGTAGTACTACGGATGCACTAGTACACATTTTCCTAGCATACAGTAGTGTAAGGAGAAGAAAAATAAATCTAGGCTTTCTATATGTGCCACTCAAACAGGATTTCAGATTGCACAACTTTCTGTCCCTTACTATCTGGCCAGATTCTAATTGCCCAAATGTTAAACTTGTTAATTCTTTTTCCTTCTCTTTTCACCAATGCACACATACAGAATGATACATCCATGTCTCGAACTAAAGTATACTAGAAAGTGAGATTAGCATGACAGGGGAGTAACCAAAGTATGACACTAGATGGAACAAACTGAAGATTTGGTTCAGACTTTGGGCTTAAATCACAAGAAACTTTGACAATCACCTTGGATTCAGCAAAGAAACCATTCGTTGACATTCCAGGATTACAAACAACCAAATGCGTCACAAGAACACAGAGGGGGAAGAGGGGGAAGCGGCTCGGGTGCTCACTAGGGAGGTCGAGGGCGACTCGGGGTAGCCGGAGCTAGTCGAGGCGGCGGAATTCGGTGTCGAGCGGTGGCGATGGTGGCCGAGGCGGAGGAAATCGGCGGCGTCGAAGGGATGGCTCGAGGGCGTCCGAGCTCGTCCGGGTCCTCGTATTCGAAGAGGAAGACCTCCTCCTGGTCCTCCTCCTGGTCCTCCTCCTCTGGCTCGGGACGCGGGGGCGCGGGGGCGGCGGCGCGGGGGAGCTGCAGTGGTGGGGGCACGGGGGCGGCG
>NW_025227998.1:111853-112386 GCF_018294505.1 Triticum aestivum
CGGGGCGGCGGCGTCGTGGGTCAGGTGAGCGCGCGGGTGGACTGGCAAGGGAGAGGGAGGAATTAGCTAAGGGGGGAAACTTACTAATGGCGCACCCCGAAGCGGTGCGCCATTAGAATGTTTTTTTTACATAGCAATGGCGCACCCACGGTCGGTGCGCCATTAGTAATATTTTTTTATATAGCAATGGCGCACCAGCCAGAGGTGCGCCATAAGTAATTTTTTTATTTTTTTTTGTTGCATCTAATAATTTTTTAGAAAATGAATATGAATATGAAACAGTAATATTTTTTTTAAAAATATCATCAAATTTTTTATTTGAAAATATTTATGAATATGAAAAAATATCATCAAATTTATTATTTGAAAATATCATCAAATTTGTTATTTGAAAATATAATCAAATTGGTTTTTTTTGCAATTTTAGTTGCATTCATTTGTGACGGTGGAGCGGGCCGGGAACGGTGCGGGGGGTCGGCGGCGGCGGCGGTGGAGCGGGGCGAGGAGGGTGCGGTGGGTCGTCGGCGGCGGTG